>NC_134884.1:40776072-40778572 GCF_041734735.1 Babylonia areolata
TTTTTTGTTCAAACAGGAACTTCTTTTGCTAAGTATGGAAGTTTTATTTATTTTGCAAACGTTTTGGTGCAGGGGGTAAAAAAGGGAAATTACTCTGTAATTAATGCTAGGGGACTTAATTCGCTTTAAACTGATCTTTCTCATCTTAAACATTACATTTTGAAATTATACACAATACATAAAAAGCTTGGATTTTTTTTTCAGTGTATCACAAGTGAGTCTTGAAGGCCTTGCCTCTCGTTGTTTGTTTGTTTAAGCAGTTGTGTATAGAAAAAAAAACAACCCAAAAATCCAAAACAAACAACAACAAAAACATCTCCACCCTTAACTAACCTGGCAGGCAGAAGGCCAGCGAGCATCCAGGTTTTGTCAACAGCTTCAAGAAGGGAACTGCCAGTTTCTGTTTCACTTTCATAGAGATGTCAAAGCGTGCAGACTAACCCATACATGCTACACCACATCAACTTCAGAGACAGACAGACACACACACAAACACACACACACACACACACACACACACACAGAGCGCAAATTCCTCACCTGTGCATAACCCCAACGGGATGGTCAGGGCCTTATCCACAGGTATGTATGAAAACATAAGCCTAAAATGAAACAAATAAACCAAACAAACTTCTTCTTCTGCGTTCACTCGTATGCACACGAGTGGGCTTTTACGTGTATGACCGTTTTTACCCCGCCATGTAGGCAGCCATACTCCGTTTTCGGGGGTGTGCATGCTGGGTATGTTCTTGTTTCCATAACCCACCGAACGCTGACATAGGTTACAGGATCTTTAACGTAAGTATTTGATCTTCTGCTTGCATATGCACACGTACGGGGTTCAGGCACTAGCAGGTCTGCACATATGTTGACCTGGGAGATCGTAAAAATCTCCACCCTTTACCCACCAGGCGCCGTCACCGTGATTCGAACCCGGGGCCCTCAGATTGACAGTCCAACGCTTTAACCACTCGGCTATTGCGCCCGTCAACCAAACAAACAAAGAAGGAAATACTTTCCAAGGTACTAATGAAGTTAAAAGTTATTTTTTTTTTTCAAAGCAAAAGACTGAAATGAAAAAAGAACACGATCCACGCTCAGCAAAGTTGTGCCGTCACTTTCTTTCTTTCTTTCTTTTGCGTTCGACAGCTACGCAGTCAGGGTCGAAGTCCGAGGGATGCCACAAACTCGGACGTCCGGTGAGACGGGCGCAATAGCCGAGTGGTTAAAGCGTTGGACTGTCAATCTGAGGGTCCCGGGTTCGAATCACGATGACGGCGCCTGGTGGGTAAAGGGTGGAGATTTTTTACGATCTCCCAGTTCAACATATGTGCAGACCTGCTAGTGCCTGAACCCCCTTCGTGTGTATATGCAAGCAGAAGATCAAATACTCACGTTAAAGATCCTGTAATCCATGTCAGCGTTCGGTGGGTTATGGAAACAAGAACATACCCAGCATGCACACCCCCGAAAACGGAGTATGGCTGCCTACATGGCGGGGTAAAAACGGTCATACACGTAAAAGCCCACCCGTGTGCCGGTGAAGATCGGCTACCGTCCCCCAGAGCTTGGTGTTGAGGTCAGCACCCCCAGGCCAGGACTGCTGCCGCATCTTCTCATACAGGGGGCAGTCTTGGAGAATATAGGATGGGGGTTTGGTCAGCCTGGCCGCAGTCACATAGGGATGTGGCTGCCACTCCAATCCTCTGTGCCGTCAATGAGAGATGAATGGTAAATGAGGGTGTGGGTTCGAATCTCGCTCTCGCCCTTTCTCCCAAGTGTGACTGGAAGATCAAACTGAGCACCCAGTCAGTCGGATGAGACAATAAACCGAGGTTCAGTGTGCAGCACGCACTTGGCGCACTGACTAAGAACACACGGCAATGAGAGTGTTGTCTTCTGGCAAAATTAAAGAGAGAGAGAGAGAGAGAGAGAGAGAGAGAGAGAGAGAAATCCACTCTGATACAATACAATACACAATACAATACACAAACTTTGTTGTCTATACTTTGGTACAGAGATTTTCTTTATGGCAGCAGCACATGTCCAACATAAGAAGGAAACAACAAACAAACAAGAGAGGCAAGGCCTTCAAGACTCACTTGTGATACACTTAAAAAAACACACACACATATTTTCCGAAAAATAACCACTTGGGCGAATGAACACAGTGAAAGCCCTGTACACTGAGAGTAAAACACACAAGCTTTTTATGTATTGAGTATAATTTCGAAATGTAATGTTTAAGATGAGAAAGATCAATTTAAAGCAAATTAAGTCCCCTAGCATTAATTACAGAGTAATTTCCCTTTTTTACTATCTGCACAAAAAAGGTTTGCAAAATAAATAAAACTTCCATGCTTAGCAAAAGAAGTTCTTGTTTGAACAAAAAATGACAATAATCACTGCTCTTGTTGTTGGGTCAGAATATCAGATCAAAGTGCCAAGTTTAGAGAATACAAAAAATATAAATATAACAGTAAATGCAGTTTGCATATAA
>NC_134884.1:40791072-40793572 GCF_041734735.1 Babylonia areolata
TGGTAGGGCAGACGATGAGCTCGACTTGGAAGCTGAGAGCGAACACCGGTTCGATTCGAGTCCCTCAGTTTCAGTTTCAGTTTCACTTTCTCAAGGAGGCGTCACTGCGTTCGGACAAATCCATACACGCTACACCACATCTGTTGAGCAGATGCCTGACCAGCAGCATAACCCAACGCGCTTAGTCAGGCCTTGAGTGCATGCTTACATATTTGTGTACCTATGAAAGTGGATTTCATTTTACGTAATTTCGCCAGAGGACAACACTCTCGTTGCCATGGGTTCTTTTTCAGTGCGCCAAGTGCGTGCTGCACACGGGACCTCGGTTTATCGTCTCATCCGAAAGACTAGACGCTCAGTTTGATTTTCCAGTCAAACTTAGGAGAAAGGGCGAGAGCGGGATTCGAACCCACACCCTCACGGACTCTCTGTATTGGCAGCTGAGCGTCTTAACCATTCTGCCACCTTCCTCCACAGTCCCTCAACAGGCCGTGAGTTTTATCAGATACGCACGTTAAAGATCCTGTAATCCATGTCAGCGTTCGGTGGGTTATGGAAGCAAGAACATACCCAGCATGCACATCCCCGAAAGCGGAGTATGGCTGCCAACATGGCGGGGTAAAAACGGTCATACACGTAAAAGCCCACTCGCGTACATACGAGTGAACGTGGGAGAGAGAGAGAGAGAGAGAGAGAGAGAGAGAGTGTGGGGGAAGAGAGTCAAAAGCTTAAAACACATACCAAAGAAAACAGCAAGAACAATAATACATGGACAAGCACGCTACAGATGAAAGAGAATTTGGGTAATATAGGAGAGGGAGATTTGCAGATTTTGTAACTGTCAATAACATCAGAAACAATACCGGGAATAAATTAGTCAGCTTCAACATTAAAAATAAAATAACCATAATGTTTTTGAAGTTCTTCGTGTGATGTTCACGACAAATTTTCTTAAATACACACATGTTTATTTCATGAAATTTAACAGTAGATAACATCGATTTCCATAAGCATCCTCATATAGACTTGAAAAGATCGATTCTTAGGAGTGGCACCATAAACGTGGGTGGATGACGGATTGCACTGGGTATGAATTTGCTTTGTTTTAAAAAGGAGCTGTACTAGACATAATTTTAAAACTTAATTGTGTGTACGTGTAAATTTCGACTTCAGTGGTATGATATTTAAATTTGTGCGATCAGATATCGATAAATATGATGATTTAAGTTGAATAAATTTTATAGCTGGCCCATGTAGACTCACTAGTGAGTGAGGACATTGTCACGAGCTGAATCCCAAATAGCTGATGCGTAACTGATGTGTGATTCAATGTAGGCATAGAAGAATGATTTTCTACAATGCCGGTTTAAGAAATATTGTCTTTACATAGTTTGATAATTGGATTGTTTGGTATATCTTCGCACAGCATCATTGTATGATCAGACCAGGATGTGTTATTGTCTATTGTAACACCAATAATTTTACGACGGTTCACTTCTTCAATCATTTTAATGTTGACATATAGAGATTGGGGTTTGAAGAGAAATTCTGACTCTTTCTCTCTTGTAAAGATGATGATACTTTGTCAAATTTAGTGTGGTTAGTATGAATGGTGGCGCCATCTCCAGACATCTCACATCATGGTGTCAAGTCCAGGGGTGAGTCATTTATGTACATGTAGAATAAGAATGGCCCCAAAACAGAACCTTGAGGTACACCATATTTGATAGATGATAATGAAGAATGAGACCTATCTGCTAAATCTGTTTTCTTTCGGACAGAAATGATGATTGGAATTCCGAAGCTTTCAAAGGAAACCCATAAAGTTTTAACTTTTTTTTTTTTAAATAGAAGGGAATGGTCAACTACATCAAATGCCTCAGCAAAGTCTACAACTAAATCTACAGTGATTTCGTTACTGTTTATGTTAGCAAACCATTGATCAGCTAGGTTTGTTGATAAAATGTGACATGAGTGGTAAGCTCTAAATCCCTACTGATTCGGATGAAAGAATTTAAAGTGATTAAGATGATTAAAAAAGCATTTGTTAATATGAAGTACCTAAGATTTGATAGTACAGACAAAATGGATACAGGTCTGTAATTTGACGGATCAGATCGATCACCGCCCTTGAAAATAGGTGTTACTTTGGCAGTTTTAAATGCCTGGGGAAATTATCACTTGGGAAATTGATTTCAATTATACATAAATGATAGTTATAAGTGAGCGACTCAGAAATAACAGGGGATGGAAGTTTAACATTTTGGAGTCTATTACATCCAGATCTCTGGTGTACGTTCAGTGAAAAGAATATCGTACATTTCATGCACGCTGATAAGGGATATCTAACTGAGAGACAGACAGACAGACACACACACACACACACACACACAGAGAGGGTGCATGAGAGAGACAGAAAATGACAAAAAGAGTGAGAGAAAGACAGACAGACAGACTGAGAGACAAAGAGACAGACAGAGAGTGCGTGAATGTGTCTCTG
>NC_134884.1:40798572-40803572 GCF_041734735.1 Babylonia areolata
TGTGTCTGTGTGTTTGTCTGTGTGTCTGTCTGTCTGTCTCTGTGTCTGTTTGTCTCTGTGTCTGTTTGTCTGTCTCTGTGTCTGTGTCTGTTTGTCTGTCTCTGTGTCTGTGTCTGTTTGTCTCTGTGTCTGTTTGTCTGTCTCTGTGTCTGTTTGTCTGTCTGTTTGTCTGTCTCTGTGTCTGTGTGTCTGTCTGTTTGTCTGTCTCTGTGTCTGTGTGTCTGTCTGTTTGTCTGTCTGTATTGTCTGCCTGTCTCTGGAGGAGGGGGAGGGAGGGGGGGGGGGGGGGGGGGCGGGGGGCATGCCGAATATATTCGTGTTTCCATGACCCAACTGACGTATGGATTACGGGATCTTTAACTAAAGTGCGTATTTTACTATCTTCTGCATGCGTACACACACACGAAAGGGGGGGGGGGGACGGAGGAGACTCTAGCAGGTCTGACTTCACATCTGTTGACCTGAGAAATCACTGAATCGGAAAAAAATCTCCGCCGCCCTTTTACCCAACCAGGTACTGCTGGCGCAGGACCGCGATTGGAACCCGGGACTCAGACTGTGATTGAAAAGTCCAACGCTTTGATCACTAGGCTGTTGCGCCTGTCGTCAATGGCGTTGCTCAGATTTACTGACCAGTGGAGTGATGGCCTAGAGGTAACGCAGTCCGCCTAGGAAGCGAGAGAATCTCGGCTCAGCCGCCGATATTTTCTCCCCCTCCACTAGACCTTGAGTGGTGGTCTGGACGCTAGTCATTCGGATGAGACGATAAACCGAGGTCCCGTGTGCAGCAAGCACTGAGCGCACGTAAAAAAAGAACCCACGGCAACAAAAGGGTTGTTCCTGGCAAAATTCTGTAGAAAAATCCACTTCGATAGGAAAAACAAATAAAACTGCATGCAGGTAAAAAAAAAAAGAAAAAAAAAAAGGGTGGCGCTGTACTGTAGCGACGCGCTCTCCCTGGGGAGAGCAGCCCGAATTTCACACAGAGAAAATCTGTTGTGATAAAAAGAAATACAACTACAACACAACAACACTGCAGGTGGATGTATCTCACAGCCTGGTTGGCTCGGCGGGATACGTGATGAGATTACAGCTGGGTAAAGTAGTGCCAAAGCCAACGTCAAGTCAGTCCTTCTGTATGGAGCAGAGACATGGAGGACAACAAAGACCACCATCAGGAAAGTGCAGACCTTCATCAACAGCTGCCTGAAAAGGATCCTCCAGATACGCTGGCCCGATACTATCAGCAACGCAGACCTGTGGCAGCGTACCAACCAGCTGCCAGCCGAAGAAGAGATTCGGCGCAGAAGATGGAGATGGATCGGGCACACCCTGAGGAAGCCAGACAGTAACATCACCAGGCAGGCACTGAAATGGAATCCCCAGAACAAACGGAAGAGAGGAAGGCCAAGAAGCACCTGGCGACGTGACCTCAAGGCAGGCACCAAGAAGATGGGGCACACCTGGAGACAGTTAGAAAGGGCAGCCCAGGACAGAGGACTCTGGCGGGCTGTTGTGAGCGGCCTATGTTCCGGGGGGGAGTGATGGGCATAATTGACAAACTAAAGCAGTGCCAAAGCTAAACGGGCTCCCGTAATAACATCCAAACTTAATTGAATAAATCTTAGTTTCTGAAGATAATAGATTAAGCTTTTCTTTCATCCAGCTATAAGAAGGCTTATAAAAAAGAAAAGAAAAAAGAAACGAAAGTGAGTGGGAGGTGTGAAGGAAAAGAAATAAAATAAATGATAAAAAAAAGCATTTTATCGAAACAGCATATATGTGTTATAAATTACGGATGCAGCACTGTATAGTTAATGAAAAAAATGAGAGAAATCAGAATCAAGCAGAGACGAGAGAGAGAGAGAGAGAGAGAGAGAGAGAGAGAGAGAGAGAGAGAGAGAGAGAGAGAGAGAACAAGAACAAGAACAAAACTTTAATCTCCAGGCCTCCGGCCCCTAGAAAGAGGTCAAAAGTACACAATATGGTGATCACTCAACCACAACAAAATGTAAAATACGTACTAACTTAACCTGTAGAACAAAAGTGCTTCTCGTGCATTGTAAATTAATTCTAACTTTCATCATTGTTGTCACAGAATTCCTGTCGTATCTTCAGGGCATTAAATATATAAACGCATAGTTTACGAATACTGTAAACAGAACCATTCTTCATCAAGTGAACATACGATTGACCTTCAGAGTTCAGATGTTTTTGCCGCAGGTCATTGTAAAGGACACAATTGTTTATAAAATGGTTTTCATCTTCGATTACATTACAACGTTTACATGCGTAATTTGAATTAAATTTGAATGTTCTTCTAAAAAATGATCCATTTATTGGGAGCAAACCAAGCCGTAATTTTACTAAACAGTCCCTAAAACACTTTTTATCCACATATTCAAAATATTGCTCACACTGAAAACCAGTTTTAAACAGTCTGTAGTAATGATATATATCTTTAGACATTACTGACTCGTCCCACTCCTGCATAAATATATCTTTCATTCTTTGCTTAAATAATGACAAAAATGTTTGTTCACAACCAACGCCTTGTTGCAACCAGACATATCCAAACCCAAGTCTAAATAAAGTATTTTTTTTACTAAAGACACCCAGCATTTTTTTCCCCTTTCGTCTAAGTTAAATAACATCAAATATGCCTGTCTGGGTAATCGTTGCACATTCATATTCAGCAACCTTAACCAGTACTTGATACACCTCGTTGCACTATTTATATATAGTGGATAACGTCCTAATTCGCCGTATGCAAACTTGTTTGGTACTCTAAGTGTTATGTTCAAAAAACGTTTACATGCAAAGGAATGAACTTTCTCAATATTATCAAGTCTGTTAAGACCCCACATCTCAGAAGCGTACAAAAGAATGGGTTGTACCTGAGCATCGAATATTTTGAAAAAACATCCTTTGGAAATATCATTCAGCTTCGTTATATATTTTATACAGTCAATGCATGCATGTTTGCCTTTTGCTGCTAAAATCCCTACTCCTTTGTTTATACTCATTTTTGTTGTAAAAACAAACCCTAGATAATTATATTCATTCACTACTTCTAGAGCATTTCCATCGAGATTCCACTTTTCATATCTTCCCAAAAAGCCACCTTTTCGAAAAACCATCACTTTAGTCTTGTCAGTATTTACATTCAAGAAGAGTGTTTTACATGCATTATTCAGAATATTAATTTGATTTCGCAGACCAATCGCAGTGTTAGATAGCAGTACAATATCATCTGCGAACAGAAGAATGAACAACTCTAATAAATTAGGCAAAAACTGAATTCCATGAATACCACTGATTTCAACTGCTGAAGCAATTTCGTTAACAAATAACGAAAACAATATAGGGCTCAACATACAACCTTGCCTTAAGCCAACGGGACAATCAAAAAACTCAGTTAACTTATCTTCAATACGTACGCAAGACGTAACACATTTATACATAGCAATGATAGCATTCATAAATTTCCCCTTTATACCTTTCTGAATCAAAATATCAAACAAAGGCTGACGTTGCACAGAGTCAAATGCTTTTCTCAGATCGACAAAACAGGCGTAAAGCTTGCCTCCCTTCTTTGATAAAGATTTCTCAATAACCGCGTTCAGAGTAAAAATATAATCTGTTGTGGCATAACCACGCCTGAATCCAGCCTGTGACTCTGTTAGCATATCATTTTCTTCAGCCCATTTGACAAGTCTTCCGTTTAGCACTGATGTATAACATTTGCTAATAAGACTGAGCAAAGACACGCCCCTATAGTTGTCTGTTGATCTACTATCTCCCTTTTTAAAAATTGGAACAATTATTGCCTTCGCCCATTCATCTGGATACGTGCCCTTATCAAACAGAATGTTAAACAGTTTTGTTAAAAAAAGTACAGCAATATTATCAGCTGATTTTAACATTTCTGCCAAAATACTGTCTACACCACAAGCCTTGCCTTTTTTTAATTTCCGAATAGCATCTGCAACTTCTTGTTCTGAAATAGCATGACTGAGTTCATCAGAGAGAGAGAGAGAGGGGTACTAAGGAGGAAGAGAGAGAGAGAGTAAGTAAAAGAGAGAGATGGAGAGAGAATGTGGGAGAAACACACATACACACACACAGAGAGAGAGAGAGAGAGAGAGAGAGAGAGAGGGAAAGAGACTGAGAGAGAGAGAGAGAGAGAGAGAGACTGAGAGAGAGAGAGAGAGAGAGAGAGCGTTTTCAGGACAGGATATTGTTTACAGTCAAAGAAAAGAAATTATCAAGAAAGGAAATGGAAAATGTGAATAAAACAAAGAAAGAAAGAAAGAAAGACAAACGGAAACATTGAAAGGAGTGAGAGAAAATAAGTAAAAGAAAGAAAGAAAAAATGAAAGAAAGAAATTTTACTTTTTTAAAAAGAAAGAAAGAAAGAAAGAAGAAAGAAAGGGACGAAAGAAACAAATAAACAAAGAAGGAAATAAAGATAAAGAAAGAAAGAACGAAAGAAAGAAAGAAGTTTTTTTCAAAGAAAGAAAGAAAGAAAAAAACAAAAACAAAAAAAAAAACCCAACCAAACCCAAAAACCCCAAACCTACAGCAGACATCTCGACTCCAGTGAACTGTCATTCGGTTGAGGAAGTTCTCCTACCCCCCTCCCCCCCCCCTTCCCTCCCACCCCCTGTCCCCTCCCCCTCTTCCCCCACCTCCTCCTCCTCCTCGCTCCTCTTCCCCTCCCCTCCCCTCCTCTTCAGCTCCTTCAAGTAGTCAGACAGACGGCTGATGAGGAGGCCAGGTGTGGAACAGGAGTCTTGGCGCCAGAACCCATCACTGGGTCCGTGATGAATAGACCCCAGCACCGCGCCACGACCGTGACAACAAGTGCGCTCGCCGGCTGGTATACACATTCTACAACTGACACATACACACGTACGGACGCCGCACGCATGCAATGCACTGCACGCACGCATGCTCGCACACACACACACACACACACACACACACACACACATCTC
>NC_134884.1:40808572-40816072 GCF_041734735.1 Babylonia areolata
TGACGCGTACAAGGATTTGTCCCAACGCAGTGATGACTCCTTGAGAAACTGAAACTGAAACTCTGTGTGTGTGTGTGTGTGTGTGTGTGTGTGTGTGTGTGTGTGTGTGTGTGTGTGTGTGTGTGTGTGTGTGTGTGTGTGTGTGTGTTCAATCACTTTGTGTTTCTGTCCCAACTGTCCAACTGATGGGGGATTTTTTTTAATTTATTTTTTTTATGTACGTCCTGTTTTTTTCCCCCCTTCATTTCGGTTTTGTTTCTTCTGGCTTGTCTACATCCCTTCCTCCCCGCCCCTCTTTTTTTTTTTTTTTTTTTTTTTTTCTTTCTTTCTAATTTGTCTCTGTCTCTCCCGTGTGCTCTCAGTCTGTGTGTGTGTGTGTGTGTGTGTGTGTGTGTGTGTGTGTGTGTGTGTGTGTGTGTGTGTCTATCTCTCCATCCACACCCAGCACCTTCTGTCGCCATGCAGATGGATGTGGAACAGAAGGCAGGGGTGAGGGAAGGGAAGAGAAGGAGAGGAGGGGAGGGGAGGGGAGACAAGAGCTTGCAGAAGATGGGCAAAGGTGACCTCCCCTGGGCAACTGCCCCTCGGCCGTGTTCACGCTGTCAGGGAGGGCAAAGGGAGTTAACCCTCAGCCCCCCCCCCCCACCCCCCCTCCACAACCCACCCACCTCCAATCCCACCACACCACACCACATCACACCCCACGCCCCCTTCAAACTGGAAGTGGGGAGGAAGAAGGAGTAAGGAAGGTGGTGGGGGTGGGAGGCTGCTGCTGGAAGTTCTCTTCCCATTCCAAGCAGGACAGGAGGCAAAAGGGGGGGGGGGCAAGTCATTTGTCATCTTTTGCGTCTGCCTTACCTCCCCTCCCCCCCTCGCTCCCCCCAGCCCCACTGGTCCCCCCCCTCCCCCCCCTCCCTCCCTCCCTCCCTCGTCGTCAGTTTTCTCTCTCCGTCTCTTCAGTCCCCCTCCCCCCCCTCCCCCCACCCCTTCCCTCACCCCACCCCCTCTTTGGCTGAATCCGGTATGGTGTGTTTTGGATCGATAAGGAAAGAAAGGCAGAGGAAGAAGAGGAGGAGGAGGAGGTAGCGGGGTGGAGGTGGTGGAAGGAAGGGGAAGGGGAAGGGGAAGGGAAGGCGGCAGGAGACGTGCCAGAGAATATCATGTGTTTTGACGTTTGTTTGTTGTGCCCGCTCTGCCTGCCCCCTGCTGTGTGTATCAACCCCCTCCACTCTGCTGCCCCTCGCCTTCCCCCCTCCCCCCCCCCTCCATCTCTTCCCTCCCCATCTCCACTCACACACCTCCTTGCCTACCCCCCCCCCCACCCCCAGCCCAGCTCCCCCACCCCCCACCCCTCACCCCCCGCCCCTTTCCAGTCTCTCTTGCAAGATCGATGGACCAGAGAAAACACGGAACCGTCAGTCCGTCCGTCCGTTTGTTTGCTCGTTAGTCCATCTGTCGTTCCTGTCCATCCATATGTCAATCAAATAATAGATCAATAAGTCCGTTCATCCCTCCCTCCCTCTATCCATCCATCCATCCATCCATCATCAATCAAGCAACCAATCAAACAATACAACCAGTTCAGCAACAAATCCATCCATCCATCCATCTATCTATCATCTATCGTAGTGGAGTGATGGCCTAGAGGTAACACAGTCCGCCTAGGAAACGAGAGAATGTGAGCGCGCTGGTTCGAATCACGGCTCAGCCGCCGATATTTTCTCCCACTCCACTAGACCTTGAGTGGTGGTCTGGACGCTAGTCATTCAGAAACCGAAGTCCCGTGTGCAGCATGCACTTAGCGCACGTAAAAGAACCCACGGGCAACAAAAGGGTTGTTCCTGGCAAAATTCTGTAGAAAAATCCACTTCAATAGGAAAAACAAATAAATCTGTACGCAGGAAAAATATCAAAAAAAATGGGTGGCGCTGTAGTGTAGCGACGCGCTCTCCCTGGGGAGAGCAGCCCGAATTTCACACAGAGAAATCTGTTGTGATAAAAACAAATTCAAATACAAATACAAATATCGATATATCCATCCATCCATCCATCCACTACTCACTTGCTCACCCACTCACTCACTCAGTCAAATAAACAACTTAACTGGCAACTCAATCAATCAAATAAGCAGTCGATCAATCAACCAGTCAATCACACACATGTAAGCATTCACACACACACGCACACACACACACACACACACACACACACACACACACACACACGCGAGCGCACGCACACACACGCACACACAGGGAGACAGAGAGAGACAGACAGAGAGACAGACAGAGAGAGAGAGAGAGTTCTTTATTCTCTCTCTCTCTCTCTCTCTCTCTATATATATATATATATATATATATACTTCTCTTCAGGTAAGGAATCGTGATTCCAATCATTACTGCGCAAGTGGACGTCCTGAAATGAACTCTCCACTGTAAGATAAAGTGCTTTTTGAGAAAGTGGAAGATGATGAAGGTTGCCTCACCCTGTCCCGTCCACCCCCCTCACCCCCCCCCCCCCCCCCCCGTTCCTCACCTCCCCCCTCCCCAAGATGTACATGTGAGGGGATCTGGGATATGTAATACGCTGTTGTGGAAGCACCCTCGTGGGTCTTGTTTGCTTTCTTCTTCTTCTTCTGTGTGCTATCGACTTGTTCTTCTCTTTTTCTTGTCTTTCTGGTCTTTGTCTGTCTGTCTTTTTCTTCTTTTTTTTCTCTCTCTCTGCCTCTGTCTTTCTGTCTCTCAGCCTCTGGCTCTCTCTCTCACTCTTTCTCTCTCCGTCCCTCTCCGTCTCTGTCTGTCCGTCTTCCAGTTATGTCTGTCTGTCTGTCTGTCTGTCTGTTTGTTTCTGTCTCTGTCTCTTTCTCTCTGTGTCTTTCTCTTTTCAGTTCCCTCCATCGCTGTCTCTGTCTCTGTCTTTGCCTCTGTCTCTGTCTCTGCCTCCGTCTCTGCCTCTGTTTCGGTCTCCGTCTATCCCACTGTCTCTGTCTCTCCCTCTGTATCTGCCTCTGTTTCGGTCTCTGTGTGTCCTTTCTCTCTCCTTATCCCCCTCTCTCTCTCTCTCTCATTCGCTCTCTGTTTGTCTGTCTGTCTGTCTCTCTTTATTTCTTTTTGTCCATCTCCTCTCTCTGTCTCTTCCTCTTCCTTCTCCCCCCCCCCACCCCTCTCCTTTGCCCTCCTTCCTTTTCCCTCAATTTGATTGGCATAATATAAAAAAGAGAAAAAAAGTGTTCCACGACTCCAGTCCTTCTGCACAGTGCAAGTTCTACAGCGGAGTGGTCCACACCCACGGTAAAAACTGATGACCACATACATGTAATCAGATTTACAGGCATCCGACCAGGACAGCAGTGTCCCCTTCTACAGTTCTGAACACAGTGTGTGGAATGTGGTCTCCATTTTCAATGTCCGCGTGGATGTATGTTTGCACATGTGTTTTTGCGTCCGTCCGTCCGTCCGTCCGTTGGTCCGTCAGTGTGTGTGTGTGTGTGTGTGTGTGTGTGTGTGTGTGTGTGTGTGTGTGTGAATGTGTGTGTGTGTGTGTGTGTGTGTGTGTGTGTGTGTGTGTGTGTGTGTGTGTGTGTGTGTGTGTGAATGTGTGTGTGTGTGTGTGTGTGTGTGTGTGTGTGTGTGTGTGTGTGTGTGCCTGTCCGTCTCTCTCTCACTCTCTCTCCGTCTGTCTGTTTCTGTCTCTGCCCTGTCTCTGTCTCTGCCCTGTCTCTGTCTCTGCCCCTGTCTCTCTCTGTGCCTCTGTCTCTCCCTCTGTGTCTGTGTGTCCTTTCTCTCTCCTTATCCCTATCTCTCTCTCATTCGCTCTGTGTCTGTCTGTCTGTCTGTCTGTCTCTCTTTATTTCTTTTTGTCCATCTCCTCTATCTCCCTCTTCCTCCTCCTTCTTCCCGCCCCCTCTCCTTCTCCCGCCTTCCCTTTCCCTCAATTTGATTGGCATAATATCAACAACAACAACAAAAAAACACAAAAAAACACGACTCCATTCCTTCTGCACAGTGCAAGTTCTACAGCGGAGTGGTCCACACCCACGGTAAAAACTGATGACCACATACATGTAATCAGATTTACAGGCGTTTGGTCGGATAGCAGTTTCCCATTCTGCAGTTGTGAACAAAGTGTGTGGAGTGTGGTCTCCATTTTCGATGTCCGCGTGGATGTATGTTTGCACATGTGTATGTGCGTCCGTCCGTCCGTCCGTCCGTCAGTGTGTGTGTGTGTGTGTGTATGCGTGTGTGTGTGTGTGTGTGTGTGTGTGTGTGTGTGTGTGTGTGTGTGTGAATGAATCATTTATGTATGTGTGTGATTAAATGGTTGATTCAATCATTGATGATTGACTGAGTAAGCTATTCTGTTAACTGATTAGTTGGGTAGCTGATAGATTGTTTGTTAATGAACTGATTGAATGATTGACTAATTGATCGGTCGATTGTTTGATAGATTGTCCGACAGATTGACAGTTCTGTTTTCTCTTGTCTATCGATCCGTAAGGGGCTGGACAGTGGGGGTTGGGGGTGAGGGAGGTGGGGGCAGGGGTGCGGGAGGGTGGGGGCAGGGGTGCGGGGGGTTGGGTGGGGGGGGGCGTTGAGAGGTTGGGGGGTTGATACACACAGCAGGGGGCAGGCAGAGCGGGCACAACAGACAAACGTCAAAACACATGATATTCTCTGGCACGTCTCCTGCCGCCTTCCCTTCCCCTTCCCCTTCCCTTCCCCCTCACTCCAACCACTACCACTACCACCACTATCCCTCACCCGCTTCCTCCTCTTTTCCCTCCTCCTCCTCCTCCTCCTAGTCCTCCTCCTCCTCCTCTGCCTTTCCGTCCTTATCGATCCCAAACACACCATTGCAGATTCAGGCAAAGAGTGGGGTGGGGGTGTAGTAGGGGTGGGGGCAGACTGGTGGGGACGGAGAGAGAGAGAGAGAGAGAGAAAAAAACAACAACAACTGACGACGAGGGAGGGAGGGGAGAGAAGGATGGGGGGGGTGGGGGGGGGGGTGTTAGGGGAGGGAGGAACCTGGTGGTTGTGTGTGTGTGTGTGTGTGGGCAGGGTGGGGGTGGGGATTGGGGGGAGGGGGGAGGAGACGGAGGTAAGGCAGACGCAAAAGATGACAAATGACTTGCCCCCCCTTGCCTCCTGTCCTGCTTGCACTAAAGAGTAGTAAGAAGGGAGAGAACTCCCAGTACAGCAGCCGCCCTCCACCAGTCTCCCCACCTCCTTCAGACATTCTCCCCCTCCCACACCTCCCCCACAGCCGCTTCCCCCCCCCCACCACCCCCGACCCCCAGCCCCCTCCCCCCCCCCCACACACACCCCCCTGTGCAGGGGGTTGAAGGAGAAGCATGGTTTGGGTGAGGAGGGGTTGCAGGTGTAGGTGTAGGGGTGTGGGGGGGGGGGGGAGGTGCTGAGGGTTAACTCCCTTCGCCCTCCCTGACAGCGTGAACACGGCTGAGGGGCGGCGCCCAGGGGAGGTCACCTTTGCCCATCTTCTGCAAGCTTTTGTCTCCCCTTCTTCCTATGTCTCTTACCCCCCCCCCCCACCCCCACCCCCTCCACTCTCCCTCCCAGCCTTCTATTTTATCTGTTCCACTTGCATGGTGCAGACAGATAGAGGGGGTGGAGGGGTGGGGCTGGGGTTGGGGGGGGGGAGGAAGGAGGATGGATGGAGAGAGAGAGAGAGAGAAAGACCAACAGATAGATGAACAGAGAGACAGAAAGGACAGAGAGCGCAGGTAAGGGACACCCAGTCACAGAGAAAGAGAGAAGAAGAAGAGAAAAAAATTAACCCCCTCCCAAAAAAAAAAAAAAAAAAAAAAAAAAAAAAAAAAACCAGAGAGAAAGAAAGACAGAGACAGAAACGGAGACAGAGACAAAGATAGACAAAAGAGACAGCTGACTTTTTTTTTTTTTTAAATATCACCCCCCCTACACGGACCCCTCCCACCACCACTACGCCCCCCCCCGCCCCCCGCCACACCCCCCCCCCTCCCCCCCCAAAAAAAAAAAAACGAACACAACACAAAACAAAAAGAAAAGCCGCGCAGTGCCAGAATTAAACACGGTCTCCGAGGTGTCGTGGAGTGTGTGTGGAGGACGGGGGATCAGGCGGAACGAGAGGTGCCCTCATCACCAGAGCCCCCCCTAAACAGCTTACCGCTATGACGCTGCCCCTGCGTGACTCCCATACACACACACACACACACACACACACACACACACACACACACACACACACACACACACACACACAGAAAGAACTCAGAACTCAGAAACGTTTTATTGTCAGAAGGCCTTCTGACCCATTGCAATGTTGAGCACACACACCCACACGCACACACACACACACCAGGACACATGGCCACACACACACACACACACACACACGCGCGCGCGCGCGCGCGCGCATACAGAAAAAACTCAGAACTCAGAAATATTTTATTGTGGAAGGCCTTCTGACCCATTGCAATGTTGAGCACACACACACCCACACGCACACACACACACACCAGGACACATGGCCACACACACACACACACAAACACACACACATATGTATATCTATATATAAATAAATAAATAAATATATATACATATATATATATATATATATATATATAGAGAGAGAGAGAGAGAGAGAGAGAGAGAGAGAGAGTGTCGGACAATTAAAATATCCATTCTTAAAGTCATTGGGCCACACACCAGCTTTGGTGAGACTGTTTTGTTGTTGTTTTTTGGGTTTTGTTTTGGGTTTTTGTTGTTTTTTTGTTTTGTTTTTGTATGTGTGTGTGTGTGTGTGTGTGTGTGTGTGTGTGTGTGTGTTTGTTTGTTGCTTGTTTGTTTTTGCCTGTTTCCTTCGTCTTGATTGCCTGCCGTTCAATGGAAATGGGATTAAAGTTTGATTGAGTGGTCCCATAAAACTACACTATCACGTGCACGCACGCGCGCACGGACGCACTCACACACACATACATAAACACGCACATGCAAGCAATCACGAAACACAAACATACATCCACCCCAACACGTGACACACATGAAACACAGACACACATACACCGACACACAGACGCACACACACTCACACACACACACTCAGAGCAAGTGATTTAGATTTTTTTTTAAACTAAAAACTTTGGCTAACACGGCATTGGAAATAACAATGTTTTTACCGCTTTTTTTTTTTTAAGAGGGGGCGTGGCGGGGGTGGGGTGGGGGCGTTGGGGGGTGGTGGTGCCGGGGGCGGGGGGGGGGGGGGGGGTGTCGTGTCTCCTCATTGTCAGAACGACAGTTGGTGTCCCTCTACCTCCCTCCCGTCCTCCCCCTCCCCCCAAACCTCCACCCGGCGCCTTACTCGTCCCTCCCCACCCCAAAAAATAAAATTTAAAAAAAAAAGAAAAAAAAGAAAAAAAAAAAATTAAAAAGAAAAAAAAAGCGAGGGGAGGTAAAAACAAAAGAGGTAGGTAAGGAACATGATGATTGGTTGTCCTGGTCC
>NC_134884.1:40826072-40833572 GCF_041734735.1 Babylonia areolata
GGGGTTCGGGGTGGGGAGTTAGTTGTCGCTTGCATGTTAATGTTGTTGGGCTAGAAGCCAGAGTTTAGAGGGGGGTGGGGAGAGTGGTGTGTGTGTGTGTGTGTGTGTGTGTGAGGGGGGGGGGACCAGGAGGGGGGGAGTGCGGGTGGGGGGGGGGGGGGCGGGAAGCAGTGTGAAGTTCAGTTCGATTTATGACAGTTTCATGCGACTTGGGACACGATAGCCTATTCATTTTGTTTGTTTAACTTTTCGTCTTCTTCTTCTTCTTCTTGTTATTTAATTATCTATTTATTTATTTCTATTTAAAAAAAATTACTTTATTTATTTTATTTTATTGTTATTCATTTTTATTTTATTATTTATTTATTTATTATTTATTATTATTTTTAATCATTAAAAAAATATTTTCACTTCATTTATTTTATTTTATTCATTTTTATTATTTATTTATTTTATTTTATTTTTTATTTTATTTATTTTATTTTTTTCTCAAGGCCTGACTAAGCGCGTTGCGTTACGCTGCTGGTCAGGCATCTGCTTGGCAGATGTGGTGTAGCGTATATGGATCTGACCGAACGCAGTGACGCCTCCTTGAGCTACTGATACTGATACTTGTTTGTTTGTTTTTTGTTTTTTTTGTTTTTTTTTTAATTTTCTCCTTCTCTTTCTCCTCCTCCTCCACATCCTCCTCTTACTCCCACCTCTCCCTCCTACGATTTCAGACACGTAGTTTATTTGATTATTTAACTGTCCCCCTTCCCTTCTCCTCCTCCTCCTCCTCCTCGTCCACCCCTTCTTCTTCTTCTTCACCTCCTCGTTCTCCTTCTCCTCCTCCTCCTTCTTCTCCTTCTTCTGTGTTCATGGTCTTAACTCACTCAGTACGACCAGTCCTCTCTTCTCCTCTACACAGACCCCTCAGATGTCCAGTTTGAATGACCCAACCTTTAGCTTCCGTCGTCAGAATTGTGGTATTCTTTGTCAACATTCACGTCTTCAGTATGAAAGCCTTCCGCTTGCAATATTTTGATTATGGTAATTGGGGTGAAACGCTGTTAAAGTCGTCTCTTTCACCGTTCGTATGGAAAGAGTTAACTCCGATGTTTACTCGTATATTACGAATGTTACGAGTGGACGTTTATGTATATGGTCGATTTTCTTAACCCCCATAGGCAGCCATATGCGAATATAGTAACTGAACTCAGTGAGACTTTCTCTTGCTTTCCCTTCTCAAGGTTTTACGCACAGAAGAGTTGGTGGTTGTTTGTACACTTGCTTAATCAATTAAATCTATGCGTTCGCGAATACGATTATTTTCCTGTCAGTATGGCTGCTTAAAATAGACTGAAAATATATGTATGACTGTTTTGCTAAGAGTTTCAATGCACACACACAATACAATTATACGTGTGTCTGTGACCTCTTCATCTGAAATATGATCAAACCATTTAACTCTCTCCATACGAACGGCGAAAGAGACGACGTTAACAGCGTTTCACCCCAGTTACCACCATCAAAATATTGCAAGCGGAAGGCTCTTATACTGAAGAGGTGAATGTTGACAAAGAATACCACAATTCTGACGACGGAAGCTAAAGGTTGGGTCATTCAGACACCCATTGGACATCCGAGGGGTCTGTGTAGAGGAGAAGAGAGGACTGGCCGTACTGAGTGAGTTAATCTGATTTCAAGGATTTCGCGTTGGCATTTCAAGCGGTGTGACAGGTTTCCAGTTTGCTTCTCTGACCTCAAATACAGCACGCGAAAAGTCGGTTACTGGATGAAGAATCGGTTGGTTGCTTGACGGGGGCAATAGCCGAGTGGTTAAAGCGTTGGACTTTCAGTCTGAGGGTCCCGGGTTCGAATCACGGTGACGGCGCCTGGTGGGTAAAGGGGTGGAGATTTTTTACGATCTCCCAGGTCAACATATGTGCAGACCTGCTAGTGCCTGAACCCCCTTCGTGTGTATATGCAAGCAGAAGATCAAATACGCACGTTAAAGATCCGGTAATCCATGTCAGCGTTCGGTGGGTTATGGAAACAAGAATATACCCAGCATGCACACCCCCGAAAGCGGAGTATGGCTGCCTACATGGCGGGTTAAAAACGGTCATGCACGTAAAAGCCCACTCGTGTACATGCGAGTGAACGTGGGAGTTGCAGCCCACGAATGCAGAAGAAGAAGAAGAATGGGTTGGTTGGTTGGTTGGTTGGTTGACTGACTAACTGACTGAATAGCACAGAAAACCGTCAGAGCTGAGAGAGGCCCAGAGTGACGAGAAAACAAGATGAGTTATGTGAGGAGTATATCCTCAGTGGAAAAATCACAGTCCACATCTGTTCTACCAATTCCAGAGCGAGCACGCACGCGCGCGCGCACACACACACACGCATACACATAGTCTCTCTCTCTCACACACACACACACACACGCACACACATACACACAAGCACATACACACACACACACGTACTTACACCCACACACGCACACACACACACACGCTCACACACACGCACACATTATGCCTACGTACACACATATACATACACAACCACACTACACACACACGCACGCACACAAACATACACAGACGCGCGCATTCACACACACACACACACACACACACACACACACACACACCCTTTCTGTCTCTGTCTCTCCTCCCTCTCTGTCTCTCTCTCCCTCTCTCTCTCTCTCCTCCCCCTTCTCTCCTCCCCCTCTCCCTCTCTCTCTTTCTCTCCTTCCGTTCCGCACTCCCCCCCCCACCTCCTCTCTTCTCTTTCTTTCTCTCCATACCTTCTCCCACCCTCTCTCACTCTCTCTCCTTTCTGCCCCCACTCCCTCCACCCACCACCACCCCCACGCCCCTCCACTCCCCACCCACTTTCTCCTACCTATCGTCTTCCCCCCCCCCCCCAGGGAAGCAGAATAACAACTAACAGAGACACCACCACCACCACCACTCCACCACTCCTGGGACCCTCCCTCTCCTTCTTTCCACCCCCTCACTCCCCCCCCTCCAACCTTTCTCTCCCCCCTACCCCCCCCTCCCCTCTCCCCCCCACCCCCCCTCTCATCGCCCCCTCTTCCCCCATCCCGGTTAGACACGAACAATAGCCATCCAAGACACGAGACTATCATGCCTCTATCATTCCTTCCTCCCCCCCCCCACACACACACAACACTCACACCCACCCTCCCTTTCCATCCCACGCCCCCTTCCCCCCCCCCCAACACACACACCACACGCTACCCCCCTCCCCCCACTCCGCCCCAATTCTAACCTTACCTGTCCTCTTATACCTCCCACTTCCCTTCACCATCTGAAGATTGTTTTCCTGCCCCCCCCCCCCTCCGCCCCCCAATCCCCACCCCCCCACCTCCACCCCGTCTACCCCATATCCTCCTGCCCCCCCCCTTCGTCCCCCCCTCTCTCTCTCTCTGCCTCTCTCTTCCTCTCTCTCCCCCTCACTCTCTCTTCCTCTCCTTCTCTCTCTTTCTCCCTCACTCTCTCTTCCTCTCCTCTCTCTCTCTCCCTCTCCCTCTCTCTCCCTCACTCTCTCTCTCCCTCTCTCTCTCTCTCTCTCTCTCCCCCTCTCTCTCTCTCCCTCTCTCTCTCTCTCTCCCACTCTGATTATGATTTTCCTTTCTGTTCCATTTGATCTGTTTAGCACCATTTTTGTTCTGATCTGTACCTACTATGTCACCAGAAGTTTACAGCTAATGACATTAAACATTTCAGTGTTCAGTGTTCAGTTCACTCTCCCTCTCTAAATAAGTAAGTAAAAAAAAAAAAAAAAAAAAAATATATATATATATATATTTCTCCCCCCCCTCCCTCTCTCTCTCTCCCTCACACCCTCTTTCTCCCCCCCCCTCTCTCTCTCTTTCCGGGGGGGGGGGACGACGGGTAATGGCGGCCAGTGAGCAGGTGTTGTGAATCGCTGCGGGAACTTTTTGTGCGGTGTGCTGCTATGATGGACTGTATTGTGCTAGTACCTTGTCCAGACTTTGGTAACTAACCAGTGAAAGTGAGTGAGAGGTAAAATGGTGGATTTATATACTTGGAGAGCCGC
Source organism: Babylonia areolata (assembly GCF_041734735.1). Classification (NCBI taxonomy): domain Eukaryota; kingdom Metazoa; phylum Mollusca; class Gastropoda; order Neogastropoda; family Buccinidae; genus Babylonia; species Babylonia areolata. The sequence goes on from NC_134884.1 coordinate 40,830,150, forward strand.
CATAGGTATTTTTTGTGGACGGTTTCACTCAGGGTCAAGTTGTCATGCAAAGAGGTCACGGACATTTACACAGGTGAGCGATGGCACAGTCAGGGACAAACATTTAACATCGACCGATGTTTTTGTTACATTTATTCTCTGTGGAGTTATCGTGGCTATCGTTGACTCTGTTTGTTGGAATGTAAATCAAATGATATCATTTGACAGTTCATGTTTGGTGGAGCAAGAAATTTGGAAAGGAACAATGATGTGTGTTGAAGAGGGTGTGCGTGTCAGTGACAATGTGGGTCAACTTGCCCTGCACGTGCCAGTGCTCCTCTGTGTGTGCTGCGTACAACACGCCGTGTTTTCACTGCGTAGGCTGTTGCTGAGCGGCGATGTAGAGACAAACCCCGGCCCCAACACTGACGGACAGACAGAACAAACTGTTGACTCTGACAGAGTGACAGGTACAGGGAATGTAGGAGAAGATGTGGTGAACAAATTAATGCAAGCAATGCAGCAGCAATTCAGCGAGCAAACACGATTAATTAGGAACGATCTTGGAGAAATCAAAGAAGAACTAGGTCAAGTGAAACATCAGTGTGAGGAAATAAACAGGAGATGTGACCGATTAGAGAGAGATCATAGACAGTTGACCACAACAGTGACTGACATGACTGCAGACATACAGAATCTGTTTATGGAATCAGACAACGGAAAGGAAGAAGTACAACACTTATCGGACGCAATTCAGGCAATGAGACAAGAAGTAGACCAACTGAAAACCGACACAGACAGACTAGAAGACTTTTCACGACGTGACAACTTGCGGTTTTATGGGATTCCCCACCTTGAGCCCACTGAGACTTTTGACTCATGTGCAAGTGCAGTAGTAGACGTGCTCAACACTGTTGACGGACAGAAACGCTGGACTCCTGACGACATCATACGAGCACACCGCACGGGACAAGCACGACAGGGACAGCCACGACCCATGATCGTACGGTTTACAAGGTGGAGGGACAAAATGACAGTGCTAACTAATAAAGAGACAAGACAGAAACTGCAGGAAGGTGGGGTGAGGGTGGCCAATGATATGACCAAAGCACAGGCCCAGATCGTAGCAAAGGCTAGAAGTGAGGGTAAGAAGGCCTATTTTCACAGAGGTCAGCTCGTGATCGAACCCAGATTCCCAGACAATCGATCATACGCGCAGGTCGTTGGGGGTGGGGGTAATGGTGCAACAATGTCCCGAGACAAACAGACCAATATACAAACACAAACACATCACACTCCACCCCAACAGGAAAAGAGTGTGTCTGATTCGTTCAGTCAAGGCAGGGATTCCCCTCCGCTTGACAGTGAGAAGGTGGTGACGAAGGCAGGTGACACCGTGTGGCAGAACGTTCCGTGCTGTGTGAGTGGGGAACCCTCTCCCTCCTCCCCACCTTCTCGTGCTCGTGCACGTGCAAACCAGGATAGCGGCGGGGGTGGAGATGGTGCCTCCCTCAGTGACGTCGGGGTGAGTTCAGTACGTGAACGACACGAGCCAATCAGAGCTGGCGGGAATTCCCCGATTTATGACGCTGAGTGTCACACCGTGCGTGCAACTCGTAGAGGTTCGGTGACAAGACAGGCGGGGATGCATTCTTACCTGGGGAACCCGCCACGCAAGTCACCCGCAGGTTCAGCTCGTGGCAGGGGAAGAGGTGGTGCTGTCAGTGACAGGAACACGCGTTCTTGTCATGTCAAAAAGCCATAGGACAGGCCCGACCATCCAAAACACTGGTCTTTCCTTAATTATAATGTAGAAAACTTATATAGCAAATTGAAAGACGTTTCCTTTGTAAATTATGTTAATAAATTTGATTTTGTTTGTCTCACTGAATGTTTTCTTGAATCATCGTTTGATTTCAGTGGTGTGTTTACTGATTATGTGAAGTTCTATGCTCCAGCCAAGAAACTGTCCTATCATGGTCGACGCTCAGGTGGTGTGCTGTTGTTGGTGAGAAAGAGTTTAGTTGATTGTGTGAAAGAAATAAAATTAGAGTGTGATAACACTATTGCTATCAGAGTAAAAAAAGATGTATTTGGTTTAGATAAGGATGTTGTTTTAGTTGCTTGCTATGTCGCTCCAGAAGGAAGTCCTGTATATAATGATAAAACAATCAAAGACGGTGTCTTGATATTAGAAGAAACGTTACTGCAACATTTTGAAAAAGATGAAGTACATTTAATGATCATTGGAGATTTGAATGCCAGAACTGGTAACAAACAACCTGAAATTGAAATTATGACAAATTATATGGGTGACTTGGATGACAGTGTGGATGAAGAAAGTGGTGGACGATATTCTAAAGATGAAACTATAAATAATTTTGGTAAAACATTGTTAGACCTGTGTTTCCTGTTTGATATGATTGTCTTGAATGGTTTTTGTGAGAGTGATAAAAAGGGAGAATATACTTTTGTATCTCCTAATGGATGTAGTGTAATAGACTATTTTCTGGTTTCTGTTGATTTGTTATTGAATTTTGATGTGTATATTGGTGACTGCGTGGATTCATGGCATTTGCCAGTTGAGGCAACTTGGAAAAATATTCCTCATAATTACAGTATGAATATGATTCATCAGGGTGAAGAAAAAATTGTATGGTTTGATGAGAATGTTGATGTTTATAAAAACGAGCTTGACAGTGATGAATTCTATAATAGTATTCAGAAAGCATTTCAGTTATTAGACACTAACTTGAATGATAGCCTAAACCAGTTTGTTACTACCTTGTATGGAGCCGCTGCATGCATGGTTCGAACAGTAGGGAGAGGAAGCAAGATATGTAATGATTGGTTTGATAATGAATGCAAGTGTAAGAAACAAGAAGTTAAAAGGTTACTAAAAAGATTTCAGAGGTGTAAAACACAAATGGACAAGATAGAAAAAAGACAAGCATATGTTACAGCCCGAAAGGAGTATGTGAAATTAAGAAAGTCAAAAGAGGAAGAGTTTGAAAAGAATAGACTAAAAATATTAAGAGATTCAATTAGTGACTCTAAGACATTCTGGTCAGTGATAAGATCTGTGAACAGAAAAACGTTCGTGTATAATGAGATTTCTATGCAACAGTGGCATGATCATTTCTTTAGAATTTTTAATATCTTTGAAAATGAGTCAACACAAGAAGAAGACAATTTAGTGGAGACAGAGGACGAGTATGAGCCATTGTTTAGCGACCCCATAACTAAAGAAGAGATCATTTCTAGTATCAGACACTTAAAGTCAGGAAAAAGTGCAAGTCCAGACAAAATCATTGGGGAAATGCTGAAGCATGCAAATTCCCTTATAATTGATTTCTTTGTAGAATTATTTAATCAGATGTTTGAAAATGGTACATTTCCACTAGAATGGGCAAAATCAATAATTATTCCTATACATAAAAAAGG
>NC_134884.1:40838572-40841072 GCF_041734735.1 Babylonia areolata
GGAAGGAACAACTGTTCATACAGATCCGTCACTGACAACATTGTAGAATGGACGGAAGGAAAAACTGTTTATACAGATCCGTCACTGACAACATTGCAAAATGGACGGAAGGAACAACTGTTCATACAGATCCGTCACTGACAACATTGCAAAATGGACGGAAGGAACAACTGTTCATACAGATCCGTCACTGACAACATTGCAAAATGGACGGAAGGAACAACTGTTCATACAGATCCGTCACTGACAACATTGTAGAATGGACGGTATGAAAAACTGTTCACAGAGATCCATCACTGACAACATTGTAGAATGGACGGTATGAAAAACTGTTTATAGAGATCCATCACTGACAACATTGAAGAATGGACGGAAGGAACAACTGTTCATACAGATCCGTCACTGACAACATTGCAAAATGGACGGAAGGAACAACTGTTCATACAGATCCGTCACTGACAACATTGTAGAATGGACGGAAGGAAAAACTGTTTATAGAGATCCGTCACTGACAACATTGAAGAATGGACGGTATGAAAAACTGTTCATAGAGATCCATCACTGACAATATTGTAGAATGGACGGTAGGAAAAACTGTTCATAGAGATCCGTCACTTACAACATTGTAGAATGGACTGTAGGAAAAACTGTTCATAGAGATCCATCACTGACAACATTGTAGAATGGACGGAAGGAACAACTGTTCATAGAGATCCGTCACTGACAACATTGCAGAATGGACGGTAGGAAAAACTGTTCATAGAGATCCATCACTTACAACATTGCAGAATGGACGGTAGGAAAAACTGTTCATAGAGATCCATCACTGACAACATTGCAGAATGGACGGTAGGAAAAACTGTTCATAGAGATCCGTCACTGACAACATTGCAAAATGGACGGAAGGAACAACTGTTCATACAGATCCGTCACTGACAACATTGTAGAATGGACGGTATGAAAAACTGTTCACAGAGATCCATCACTGACAACATTGTAGAATGGACGGTATGAAAAACTGTTTATAGAGATCCATCACTGACAACATTGAAGAATGGACGGAAGGAACAACTGTTCATACAGATCCGTCACTGACAACATTGCAAAATGGACGGAAGGAACAACTGTTCATACAGATCCGTCACTGACAACATTGTAGAATGGACGGAAGGAAAAACTGTTTATAGAGATCCGTCACTGACAACATTGAAGAATGGACGGTATGAAAAACTGTTCATAGAGATCCATCACTGACAATATTGTAGAATGGACGGTAGGAAAAACTGTTCATAGAGATCCGTCACTGACAATATTGTAGAATGGACGGTAGGAAAAACTGTTCATAGAGATCCATCACTGACAACATTGTAGAATGGACGGAAGGAACAACTGTTCATAGAGATCCGTCACTGACAACATTGCAGAATGGACGGTAGGAAAAACTGTTCATAGAGATCCATCACTTACAACATTGCAGAATGGACGGTAGGAAAAACTGTTCATAGAGATCCATCACTGACAACATTGTAGAATGGACGGTAGGAAAAACTGTTCATAGAGATCCATCACTTACAACATTGCAGAATGGACGGAAGGGAAAACTGTTCACAGAGATCTGTCACTGACGTCTTCTTCTTCTTCTTCTGTGCTCGTGGGCTGCAACTCCCACGTTCACTCGCATGTACACGAGTGGGCTTTTACGTGCATGACCGTTTTTACCCCGCCATGTAGGCAGCCATACTCCGCTTTCGGGGGTGTGCATGCTGGGTATGTTCTTGTTTCCATAACCCACCGAACACTGACATGGATTACAGAATCTTTAACGTGTGTATTTGATCTTCTGCATGCGTTTACACACGAAGAGGGTTCAGGCACTAGCAGGTCTGCACAGATGTTGACCTGGGAGATGGTAAAAATCTCCACCCTTTACCCACCAGGCGCCGTCACCGTGATTCGAACCCGGGACCCTCAGATTGAAAGTCCAACGCTTTAACCACCCGGCTATTGCGCCCGTCGTTCCGTCACTGGCAACATCGGAGAATGGACGGTAGGGAACCAGGCTATGTTTGACACACTATTGACAGACGTGGGGGAATCTGATAAAACTTTTTTTTTTTTTTTTTTCTGTGTGGCGCCCCAGTAACTCTTCACAGAGAAGAGAGAGACCGATAGTGCCTGAAACGGGGGAGAGTGGAGGGGGCGTGGTAATGAGAATAGGGTTTCAGTAGGCACCAGAGCTATGTATTTGTATTTGTATTTGTATTTCTTTTTATCACAACAGATTTCTCTGTGTGAAATTCGGGCTGCTCTCCTCAGGGAGAGCGCGTCGCTACACTACAGCGCCACCCATTTTTTTTTTTTTTTTTTTTTTCCTGCGTGCAGTTTTATTTGTTTTTCCTATCGAAGTGGACAATTCTACAGAATTTTGCCAGGAACAACCCTTTTGTTGCCGTGGGTTCTTTTACGTCCGCTAGGTGCATGCTGCAGACGGGACCTCGGT
>NC_134884.1:40848572-40856353 GCF_041734735.1 Babylonia areolata
ACAATTAATACTTAATTAGCATACTTAATTTGTATTGCTGATCTAGTTCATAAAAAGACGATAATGAATTCAGGATAATTTAGAAAGGGGGAGAGAGAGAGGAGATATATATATATATATATATATATATATATATATATATAGAGAGAGAGAGAGAGAGAGAGAGAGAGAGAGAGAGAGAGTCATTCAGATATTCAGTCAGTCACACAGACAGACAGACAGACAAACAGTAGGATCAAAGAACCAGACAGACAGACAGACAGACAGAACCTATTATGACAGGCCGACAACAAGCTTCAGAGGGTCAGGGCACACAGCCACTGAACACAAAGGGAGACCATATAATCCCTGTTGCGCCCTGCCCTTTGTCTTCTTCTGGGGTCCAGGGAGCGTGGTGGTGGTGGTGGTGGTGGTGGTGGTACTGCTGGCGCAGAGTGCTTGCCCCTTGCTCTCGTTCTCCTTCCCACCCACATGCCAGGGTGGCCTCCCCTGACGGCGGTATTAGGGACTGAGGAAAAGCAGAGACACTGACTGGTCTAAACTGATTCCATCACCCAGCCACCATTGCCAGGTTGTGCAAGCCATGCTAAACCCTGCCCGCTATACTACCTTCACCCCCCTATACCCCCCCCCTCCACCTCTTCCAGTTAAGTCCCTCTTTCTGCACAACTCCCATGTCGCCTACACATACATACGCACACACACACACACACACACACACACACACACACACACACACGCACATACACAGGGGGGAGGGGAGAGAGAGAGAGAGAGAGAGAGAGAGAGAGAGAGAGAGAGAGAGAGAGAGAGAGAGAATCTAAAAAAGAAATAACCATCTGATCACGACATCAACAACAGCAGCAGCAACAACAACAACAACAGCAACAGTAACAAGAAAAACGCCTGGAAAAAAGGGGAATAGCAACGAAAACACAAATGTTGGCCAACCAGAAAGAACGGAAAATACAAAAACTATAATGACTTCAGTCTAATCTCAGCTCAGAGATGTATCCCTATAATATGTGGGGAAAAAGGAATTAAACCCTTGCAAGAACAACACGTTTTGGGGGGTTGGGGTAGGAATGGGAGGTGTGTGTGTGTGTGTGTGTGTGGGGGGGGTTATTAAGCATTCGTATAACAGCTTACCTCCATGACAATAATTCACAATCAAACAAAGAAAAAAAAAATCAAGCTTTCGGAAACGGTACAGTACTTCAGACCAAATAATCTATCTTTAAAAAGATAATTGACGATACTGAAAAAAAAAGAAAAGAAAAGAAAAGAAAAAAAAAGAAAAAAAAGAACGAATCGCCTTTATTGCTGCATTGTTGACTTTCAGAAAGCATTTGATACGGTTGGGCATCAGTATCAGTAGCTCAAGGAGGCGTCACTGCGTTCGGACAAATCCATATACGCTACACCACATCTGCCAAGCAGATGCCTGACCAGCAGCGTAACCCAACGCGCTTAGTCAGGCCTTAAGGAAAAAAAAAAAAATATATATATATATATAAGCGTACATACATAAATAAATAAATAATAATTATGATGAAAAAAGAAAAGAAAAAAGGTAGTAGTAATGAAAATAATGATAAAATAATAATAATAATAATAAATAAATAATTAAATAAATAAGACAACAATGGTGATAAATAAGCGAATAAATGTAAAACATGAAGACACACATTCACACATACACCCACACATGCATAACAGGTATGCCCCCAAAACGCAGTTTCATAGATATGAAAGCACAGTCAAATACATATAAACGTACATGAGCTCCAACACACACACACACACACACACACACACACACACACACACCACAAATTTCCCTGCACCTCCTCTACCCCCTCCTCCACACACTCGGAGTTTCTAGTCTATGTATCGCAGCTTCCACGGCACACACACACACACACACACACACACACACACACACACACACACACAAACACACACACACAAACACGCACACGCACACACACACACACTCACACACACAGATGAACACTTACTTGTACAAGCACACACACACGCGCCCATATCTCCCAACCCCACACACATATATACAAAGATATATATATATATATAATATATACGTTCCAATATCCTGATGCTCCCACAGTGTAGGCATGCATACACTCACATACCTCATCCTCTATCTCACCTCCTCCCTGCACCCCCACCTCCCCCTCACACACACACACACACACACACACACACAACACACACACACACACACACATGCACAGAACTCTCCTGACACTTGTGTACACTTACACTCTCACGCATGCACAAACGCACTCAAAAACACAGACCCACACATACACACAAACACACACATACACACACGCACAGAGGCTGCCACTGATTGGCCGCAAGAGGGATGGGAAAAGATCTCTGATGCCAAGAATGTGGCGTCTAGTGTGCTCAGTCTACTGTATTTGGAAAAGCCCACAGAGACTCTGTTCCGTTTTGAAGAAATTTGCGCAATGTTGGTTTGGAAATGATGCCGATATTTGTTTGATTTGCAAAGCATCGTGCTCTACCTTTCATGTTAGACTTACGGCCGCTCCCGCTCTCTGCTTTTATTTCTTTGAGGCGATCGATGGTGTGATGGCCTTGTACCTGTTCTTTTTGATATTCTTTGACTTTTCTGAGGATTTCCGATTTTCCTAGATGTAGGCCGCTCGTTGGTGTTGCGTTACCAGCAAGTCTGTCAGCTCGCTCATTTCCCTTAACTCCTGCATGTTCCGGGCAGTATGACCATGTGAGTTTTTTTTTAACTGAAAGTTGCGCATTGCCTTATGCCACTCTGGGCTTCCCATTCCGTTTTCAATTTTCTGTATGAGGTTCATTGAGTCTGTTAGAATCATGGCATGTTTGTTTCCGGGCGTATGGATGGACGATAGCCACTGGAGGGCATGTGTCACAGCTTCAACTTCCATCGTTAGGCTGGAGGTTGTGACTTTGTAGGCAGCATTCTCTTCCCTAACTGTTTTTTCCATTTTGTTTCGCAGTGAATTCCCAACCGGATTGGTCTTTGGTGACTGAGCCATCTGTGTACATGATGATGTCCTCTTCTTTACTGTTTTCTTCTATGAGTAGCTTCACTTCCGCATCAGTTTTGCCCTCTGGCCATTCCCGACAATGTCTTCCTAGAGTGGGTGAAATGGCTGTGTTGAATAGATGGTTGAGGTTTTCGGGGTTTTTCTCCCATTCTTTTGTTTCTTTCAGGTCTTGTAGTCGGCATACTAGCTGGATTGTGTCTTCTGCTTGCCCCATCCATGATCTTCCTCGCCCTAGACGGCTGCCTTTTGGTTCTTTGACTGCGTCATGCAGTGGGTTTTGAGGGTTTTCTAATGCTTTGAAGTAGGTCTTGACCTGTTCTAACTTGTTTCTGGCCTGCACTGAAGGAAGGTCAAGCAGGTATCGCATGGTTTCTGTGGGCGTGTCTTTTGTTGTTCCAAGGATCAGCCTCATAGCTTCATTTTGTACTCTTTCTAATTTTAGGAGGTTGCTTTGAGACGGTGTTGTTAGCCCAAGTCCGTAGTCGATCACACTGAGGACGCATCATGCTATCATTCTGAAATGTATCAAATAGATAAAAATGGAAATTGTTACATAGTTATTCAAAAAGTCTATGAACATGGCACTGTTGGCACAAAAACTGTTACAGGGTTTTCCACCAAAATATCTGTCTTAAAGGGAGTACTGCAAGGACACTTACTCAGTCCCACTGTATTCAGTGCCTGTTTTATGATCTCCTGAAATGGTTTGGGGATACTCATTTCCTATCTTTAGATTATGACCAAAAAATGCATTATTACTTTTACTGTATGCTGATGGTGTGGTAATTTTTGTCCACAACAAAGATATGACTACAAAAGTCAATCCATATAGCGAAAACTTACATCGAAATTTGAAAATAGAAAAAAAAGAGAGTAACACTATTCACACACACAGATCCCAAAGTGCCTGTTCTTTTCACATTAGACAACGATATGATCAAGACAACTGACCGTTGCAAGAACTTGGGTATAATTACTCCTTCACAAGATTTGAACACACTCTTCCGCTAAAAAAAATCCAGCCCAGCAGTCGTCAAACAGAAAAAGTTTCATTTGGATTCTGTGCTGCAATTAATCCAATGCAGGAACGTACGGTGCCTTTAGAAACTGTCTTTCTTTGAAACATTATCTTTCGCTCTGTCTCTGTCTCTCTATCACCGTCTCTCCCTCATTCTCTGGCTCTGTTGCTCTGTTTTTTTCTGTCTGTCCATTCGTCTCTGCCTGTCTGCTTCTCTCTCTCTCTCTCTCTCTCTCTCTCTCTCTCTCTCTCTCTCTGTCCGTCTGTCTGTCGGTGTCGGTCTGTCTGTCTCTATGCCTTTGTCTTTGTCCATGCCTCTCTCACAGCACACACACACACACACACACACACACACACACACACACACACACACACACACACACACACACACACACACAAACACGCCCCCCTCGTTCTCTCTCTCTCTCTCTCTCTCTCTCCTTATTATTATTTTTTTTTTATTCTTCTCGCTCTCCCCAGGTTGTTTTCGTTTCTGTGCAGAGAGAATCATGAGGTGAAAAGAACCAGACGCACTGCCCTCCCCCTTCCCGATTCCCTCACGCCATGTTGTGCCAGCCACACACACACACACACACACACACACACACACACACACACACACACACACACACACACACACACACACACACACACACACCCGTTCTCTGCCACTCTGGTCCTTTACTTGTTGTCCCTGTCCTCCTCCTCCTCCTCCTCTTCTTCTTATTCCGGAGATTCTTCTCTTTTTTTTTCTCCTCCTCCCACTCCTCATTCATCATCATCATCATCATCTTCATCATCTTCTTCTTCTCCTCCGCCTTTTCCTTCTTTTCTTTTCCTCCTCCTTCTCCTCCTCATCCTCCTCCTTCTTCTTCTTCTTCTCCTCCTTCTTCTTCTCTTCCTTCGTTTCTTTTCCTCCGCCTCCTCCTCGTCTTTCACCTCCTTATTCTTCCTATCCTCTTCCTCCTCCTCCTTCCCCTTTTCTTCCTTTTGTTCCTCTTCTTCTCCTCCTCATCCCCTTTTATTTCTTCTTCTCCGCCTCCTCGTCTTCCTCCTCCATCATCTTCTATCCCCATTCCAACCTTCTCTCTCTCTCAAACACACACACACACACACACACACACACACACACACACACACACACACACACAATTTCCTCTCCTCTAACTCGTCCCCGCCCCTACACACCCTCTCCTTCTCCCTATTTATCTACAACATTTTCCCTCTCCCTCCCCCTTCCCCCAACCCCACCCCACAATCCCACACCTCTTTAACACATGTCTTTAACACGACACTTTGTGACAGCCGGACAGACAGTGTGACTAACTCGTGTCATCCGGTGTGACAGTCAAACAATTTGACTGACTCATGTCAACTGGGGTGTGATGGTCAGACCGACAGTGTGACAGATGTCAACCGGGCAAAGATATCGTACATCATGTTCCGAAGTTTTTAGCTCTGAGTACCTTGTTTCTTAAATGACGAATAACAAACACGTACATCTATGTTTATCTCAGAAAAGTACAAACACGCAGCCGTGCACAAAAAAATATAAAGGAATACTCGTTCCTAATATGACCGAAAGCCTACGAACATAAAACATTCATACATTCCTAGGCATGTAGATATACGTAAAAACAGACAGATTCACAGACGCGGAACAAACAGACGAACAATGAAAACTCAAAGGTTGTGATATCATTCAAAATGATCAATTATTAAAACAAAATGATAGGTTTTTTAATCTAGTTTATCCCTTTCCAGAATTTCCTGGATTTTCAAGTAAAACTTTCATCATTAAAAAACAACACCACTTTTTCTGCAACATTAATACACAGTGTCTGATAACTGATAGGAGATAAGCTGTGTAATTCGAGCCTTACTTCAAGTGCAGTTTTACTGCTGCCACTTTCTAATCATTCTTTTTATTCAAGTGCTAAGTTTTATCTTTTGTTTCATCCTAAGACTCGCATATCCTTCTGTACCCCTCTCCACCCCCACTCCATCCTCTACCTCCCCTCACAACTGCTCATGTCTCTCTCTCCCTTCCTTAAACCACCAAGACTTCTGACTTCCTTCTTTCCTTCCAACAAACACCAGGCGACAGTCTCCCCCCTCCCCCCCCCCCACCGTGGGGATGCCGGGGGTCTTTCAGTATAAATAGCATCCCTGCCTTCTGGAAATTCTGTGTGACCAAGTGCTATGCTTGCTCCAATATTTGCCTCACGCACAAGCTGTGCCGTACCCTTGAAGAACCACTCGGTACGCGGCTACATCTGTGCTAGAAATTTCCTCTTTTCTGTCACTCTCTTTGTTTCTGCCTTTTTTTTCTATCTTCACTGTTGTCTCCTTTTTCTGCCTTTCCAGTCCAGTCACCTTTCTTTTTTTTTTTGCAAGCAAGCCTTGACACTTTTTTTTTCTTTCTGTTTTCCACAGTCTGTGATGTACTATCTGTGCTGTTTTGCTCTGGCGAGTAGGTAGTGAGATGTAAACACTGGGATGGGCACAAGCTGCGCATTCTGCTGTGTTATTTGCCTATATGGCTTTTTCATGTATTTTTTGTTTGGCTTTGAAGTATTGGGTTGTTTTTTTCTTTTTTACGTTTTTTTTCTTTTTTTCTTTTTTTTTTTTTTTAAATCTGGGGATGATAAATCAAGCGGAATGGCTGGCGTCTTCAGCATAACCTAGTCTTATTTGCCATAAGGAGAGCTCTAAATGGTTGGGATACTGTGTCATGGACTGTTTTGTGGGTTTGTCTTAGTGGGTTTTTATTATTTTTTTTTTTTATAGATATGACAGCTTTGTCTTGACGCGGTTGAACATTTGTATGGTTTGATAGTCCTGATATGGCCCTGTGCGGTCGGCCGCTGGACTATAAGCAAAACAAGAATAAGAATAAGAATTAGGCGACAATCCTTTTTCCCCATCTATTCCTTCTACTCCTACCTTCCCCCATCACTTCCCCCCTTTTCCCCTCTTTCCGCCCGCATCTCTCTCTCTCTCCCTCTCTCTCCCTCTCTCTCTCCCTCCCCCCTTTCCATTTTCAGCTCTCTGCAGCAATCAGCGAAGTGGTAGCAACAGCAGACAAAAACCAGAGACACAACAACTGAACACAAAAAAAGCCATGTTATGTAAGCTGTCCACCCTCTCTCATGTCACCCCCCCACACCCCCTTGCCAGGTCTCGCTTCTCTCCGCTCTCTCTCTCTCTCTCTCTCTCTCTCTCTCTCACTCTCTCTCTCTATTCATGAGGGGGGGGGGGGGTAAGAACTTAAAAAAAAAACACAAAAAAAACAGCCCCTCCTACGCCCCCCTCTCTCTCTCTCTTTCTCTCACTCGCTCTCTCTCTCTATTCATGAGGGGGGGGGGTAAGAACTTAAAAAAAATAAAATAAACAGCCCCTCCTACGCCCCCCCCCTCTCTCTCTCTCTCACTCGCTCTCTCTCTCTATTCATGAGGGGGGGTATGAACTTAAAAAAAATAATAAACAGCCCCTCCTACGCCCCCCCCCCTCTCTCTCTCTCTCTCTGTATTTTTGTCTTTGTCGAGTATTTGTACTGTCATAAGAAGACTCAGTCATGAGTCAGCATGTCAAAGCGTATCCCACCCTATCACGTAATTAATCAGCCATAAAACGCATACATGAACGTTAACCTCAACGAATGAACATATAAATCAATGAATAAA
>NC_134884.1:40856453-40858953 GCF_041734735.1 Babylonia areolata
CCCCCCCCCCTCTTTATATCCCTTCTCTCCTCCCTCTCTCTCTTCCCCCTCTTTATATCCCTTCTCTCCTCCCTCTCTCTCTTCCCCCTCTTTATATCCCTTCTCTCCTCCCTCTCTCTCTTCCCCCTCTTTATATCCCTTCTCTCCTCCCTCTCTCTCTCCCCCCTCTTTATATCCCTTCTCTCCTCCCTCTCTCTCTCCCCGCTCTTTATATCCCTTCTCTCCTCCCTCTCTCTCTCCCCCCTCTTTATATCCCTTCTCTCCTCCCTCTCTCTCTCCCCGCTCCCACACCCCCCTCTCTCTCTCTCCTTCACCCCTCTCTCTCCATTCTCCCCTCCCTCTCCCCCTTCTCCACCCTATCTCCCCCTCTCTCCACTCCCTCCCTGCCTCTCTCACACATTCTCTCTCTATCTCTCTCTCTCTCTCTCACTCCCTCCCCCTCTCTCACTTTCTCTCACACCCATCCTCCCTCCATTCCTGTATCTAACTCTCTCCTCTCTAACACACACACACACACACACACACACACACGCACTTACACCCACCCACCCCTACACACATACACACACACACACACACACACAGATGCTCACACACACACGCATACATTATGCCTACATCCACACATATACACACAACCACACTATACACACACGCACGCACGCACACATACCGAAACGAAACGAATCCTTGATAGAAGAGAGATGAAGCCCAAGAGGGTCCTGGCTGCTCTTGCTGATGCTGTTGCTGCTGCTGCTGGTGGTGTTGGTGGTGGTGATGCTGTTGTTGCTGCTGCTGCTGGTGGTGTTGGTGGTGGTGATGCTGATGCTGTTGTTGCTGCTGTTGCTGGTGGTGGTGATGCTGATGCTGTTGCTGTTGCTGCTGCTGGTGTTGGTGATGCTGATGCTGATGCTGTTGCTGCTGCTGGTGTTGGTGGTGGTGTTGCTGCTGCTGTTGCTGCTGCTGGTGTTGGTGATGCTGGTGATACTGCTGCTGCTGCTGCTGAGCTGAATCTGCCGCCGACTAGCCGACAGTATGGTGCCAGACCTGTATGTAGCCTGTGGATATATATATAGGAGTTGCACCACTGAGCTGAATTATTGGGCTCGATGGGTTGCACCACGCTGACTGTTTAGGGGTAAAAAAAAAAAAAAAAAAAAAAAGTGTGGGGTGGATGCTAGGCGCCAGACAGGACTGGAAAGCAGAGACACCATGAGGGGGGGGGAGGGGGAGGGGGATGGGAGGGGAGGGGTCGGTGGGGGTCCAGGCTGACACCTCAGTCACCTCACCTCTCAAGACCCTGTCCATGTGGAGTCTCTGGAAAAAAAAAGGGTTTTGTGTGTGTGTGTGTGTGTGTGTGTGTGTGTGTGTGTGTGTGTGTGAGAGAGAGAGAGAGAGAGAGAGAGAGAGAGAGAGAGAGAGACTGGAAAATGTATGTGTGTGTGTGTGTGAGACTGGAAAATGTGTGTGTGTGTGTGTGTGTGTGTGTGTGTGTGTGTGTGTGTATGTATGTGTGTGTGTGTGTGTGTGTGTGTGTGTGTGTGACTGTCTATTTGTCTGTCTGTCTGTTTCTGTGACTGCTGCCAGCCTGCCTTGCCTGCCTGCTAGCAAGGAAGCAAATTGAAGGGCCCTAAACGGTGCTCATGTCCTTATGATAAAAAAGAAAAGAAAAAGAAAAAGAAAAGGTACCAAAAGTGCAAGAATGGACGGGATGAGGAAAACCGTTTTCCGCTGACAACACTGCTTAATGGTCGGTAGAGAAAACTTCACAGAGATCCGTCACTGACAACATTGTAGAATGGACGGTAGGAAAAACTGTTCATAGAGATCCGTCACTGACAACATTGCAGAATGGACGGAAGGAAAAACTGTTCACAGAGATCTGTCACTGATTTCTTCTTCTTCTTTTTCTTCTGCGTTCGTGGGCTGCAACTCCCACGTTCACTCGCATGTACACGAGTGGGCTTTTACGTGCATGACCGTTTTTACCCCGCCATGTAGGCAGCCATACTCCGCTTTCGGGGGTGTGCATGCTGGGTATGTTCTTGTTTCCATAACCCACCGAACACTGACATGGATTACAGGATCTTTAACGTGCGTATTTGATCTTCTGCATGCGTTTACACACGAAGGGGGTTCAGGCACTAGCAGGTCTGCACAGATGTTGACCTGGGAGATGGGTAAAACTCTCCACCCTTTACCCACCAGGCATCGTCACCGTGATTCGAACCCAGGACCCTCAGATTGAAAGTCCAACGCTTTAACCACCCGGCTATTGCGCCCGTCGTTCCGTCACTGGCAACATCGGAGAATGGACGGTAGGGAACCAGGCTATGTTTGACACACTATTGACAGACGTGGGGGAATCTGATAAAACTTTTTTTTTTTTTTCTGTATGTGGCGCCCCAATAACTCTTCACAGAGAAGAGAGAGAACGATAGTGCCTGAAACAGGGGAGAGTGGAGGGGGCGTGGTAATGAGAATTGGGTTACAGTAGGCA
>NC_134884.1:40866453-40881453 GCF_041734735.1 Babylonia areolata
GGAGATGCAGAGAGAAAGAGACAGACAGACAGATAAATAGAGAGAGGGGGATACAAAGAGAATGACTGACAGATACAGACAGACACAGAAACAGAGACGAGAGAGAGAGAGAGAGAGAGAGAGGGGGGGGGGGGAGCGGGGGGAGGGGGCAGCGACAGATATAATATCTATCTATCTATCTAAAAAAAAAAATCTATCTATTCATATAACAAACGTATTAGAAAATCAGCAATTGACAATTAATACTTAATTAGCATACTTAATTTGTATTGATGATCTAGTTCATAAAAGACGATAATGAAATCAGGATAATTTAGAAAGGGAGAGAGAGAGAGGATATATATATATATATATATATATATATATATATATATAGAGAGAGAGAGAGAGAGAGAGAGAGAGAGTCATTCAGTCATTCAGTCAGTCACACAGACAGACAGACAGACAGACAAACAGTAGGATCAAAGAACCAGACAGACAGACAGACAGAACCTATTATGTCAGGCCGACAACAAGCTTTAAAGGGTCAGGGCAATTGACAATTAATACTTAATTAGCATACTTAATTTGTATTGATGATCTAGTTCATAAAAGACGATAATGAAATCAGGATAATTTAGAAAGGGAGAGAGAGAGAGAATATATATATATATATATATATATATATATATATAGAGAGAGAGAGAGAGAGAGAGAGAGAGAGTCATTCAGTCATTCAGTCACTCACACAAACAGACAGACAGACAGACAAACAGGAGGATCAAAGAACCAGACAGACAGACAGACAGACAGAACCTATTATGACAGGCCGACAACAAGCTTCAGAGGGTCAGGGCACACAGCCACTGAACACAAAGGGAGACCATATAATCCCTGTTGCGCCCTGCCCTTTGTCTTCTTCTGGGGTCCAGGAAGCGTGGTGGTGGTGGTGGTGGTGGTGGTGGTGGTGGTACTGCTGGCGCAGAGTGCTTGCCCCTTGCTCTCGTTCTCCTTCCCACCCACATGCCAGGGTGGCCTCCCCTGACGGCGGTATTAGGGACTGAGGAAAAGCAGAGACACTGACTGGTCTAAACTGATTCCATCACCCAGCCACCATTGCCAGGTTGTGCAAGCCATGCTAACCCTGCCCGCTATACTACCTTCACCCCCCTATCCCCCACTCCCCACCCCCCTTTCCCAGTTAAGTCCCTCTTTCTGCACAACTCCCATGTCGCCTACACATACATACGCACACAAACGCACACACACACACACACACACACACACGCACGCACGCACACATGCACATCCACATATATAAACACACACACACACACACACACACACACACACACACATACACAGGGGGGAGGGGAGAGAGAGAGAGAGAGAGAGAGAGAGAGAGAGAGAGAGAGAGAGAGAGAGGAGAGAGAGAGAGAGTCTACAAAAGAAATAACCATCTGATCAAGACATCAACAACAGCAGCAGCAGCAACAACAACAACAGCAACAGTAACAAGAAAAACGCCTGGAAAAAAGGGGAATAGCAACGAAAACACAAATGTTGGCCAACCAGAAAGAACGGAAAATACAAAAACTATAATGACTTCAGTCTAATCTCAGCTCAGAGATGTATCCCTATAATATGTGGGGAAAAAGGAATTAAACCCTTGCAAGAACAACACGTTTTGGGGGGTTGGGGTAGGAATGGGAGGTGTGTGTGTGTGTGTGTGTGTGGGGGGGGGGGTGTTATTAAGCATTCGTATAACAGCTTACCTCCATGACAATAATTCACAATCAAACAAAGAAAAAAAAATCAAGCTTTCGGAAACGGTACAGTACTTCAGACCAAATAATCTATCTTTAAAAAGATAATTGACGATACTGAAAAAAAAGAAAAGAAAAGAAAAGAAAAAAAAGAAAGAAAAAAAAGAACGAATCGCCTTTATTGCTGCATTGTTGACTTTCAGAAAGCATCTGATATGGTTGGGCATCATGCTGTCATTCTGAAATGTATCAAATAGATAAAAATGGAAATTGTTACATAGTTATTCAAAAAGTCTATGAACATGGCACTGTTGGCACAAAAACTGTTACAGGGTTTTCCACCAAAATATATGTCTTAAAGGGAGTACTGCAAGGAAACTTACTCAGTCCCACTGTATTCAGTGCCTGTTTTATGATCTCCTGAAATGGTTTGGGGATACTCATTCCCTATCTATAGGTTATGACCAAAAAATGCATTATTATTTTTACTGTATGCTGATGGTGTGGCAATTTTTGTTCACAACAAAGGTATGACTACAAAATTCAATCCATATAGCAAAAACTTACATCGAAAATTGAACATAGGAAAAAAGACAGCAACACTATTCACACACACAGATCCCAAAGTGCCTGTTCTTTTCACATTAGACAACGCTATGCTCATGACAACTGACCGTTGCAAGAACTTGGGCAAAATTATTCCTTCACAAGATTTGAACACACTCTTCCGCTAAAAAACATCCAGCCCAGCAGTCGTCAAACAGAAAAAGTTTCGTTTGGATTCTGTGCTGCAATTAATTCAATGCAGGAACGTACGGTGTCTTTAGAAACTGTCTTTCTTTGAAACATTATCTTTCGCTCTGTCTCTGTCTCTCTATCACCGTCTCTCCCTCATTCTCTGGCTCTGTTGCTCTGTTTTTTTCTGTCTGTCCATTCGTCTCTGCCTGTCTGCTTCTCTCTCTCTCTCTCTCTCTCTCTCTCTCTCTCTCTCTCTCTCTCTCTCTCTCTCTCTGTCCGTCTGTCTGTCGGTGTCGGTCTGTCTGTCTCTATGCCTTTGTCTTTGTCCATGCCTCTCTCACAGCACACACACACACACACACACACACACACACACACACACACACACACACACACACACACACAAACACGCCCCCCCTCGTTCTCTCTCTCTCTCTCTCTCTCTCTCTCCTTATTATTTTTTTTTTTTTTATTCTTCTCGCTCTCCCCAGGTTGTTTTCGTTTCTGTGCAGAGAGAATCATGAGGTGAAAAGAACCAGACGCACTGCCCTCCCCCTTCCCGATTCCCTCACGCCATGTTGTGCCAGCCACACACACACACACACACACACACACACACACACACACACACACACACACACCCGTTCTCTGCCACTCTGGTCCTTTACTTGTTGTCCCTGTCCTCCTCCTCCTCCTCCTCTTCTTCTTATTCCGGAGATTCTTCTCTTTTTTTTTCTCCTCCTCCCACTCCTCATTCATCATCATCATCATCTTCATCATCTTCTTCTTCTCCTCCGCCTTTTCCTTCTTTTCTTTTCCTCCTCCTCCTCCTCCTCCTCCTTCTCCTTCTTCTTCTTCTTCTCCTCCTTCTTCTTCTCTTTCTTCGTTTCTTCTCCTCCGTCTCCTCCTCGTCTTTCGCCTCCTTATTCTTCCTATCCTCTTCCTCCTCCTCCTCCTTCCCCTTTCCTTCCTTTTGTTCCTCTTCTTCTTCTCCTCATCCCTTTTTATTTCTTCTTCTCCGCCTCCTCGTCTTCCTCCTCCATCATCTTCTATCCCCATTCCAGCCTTCCTTCTTTCTCTCTCTCTCTCTCAAACACACACACACACACACACACACACACACACACACACACACACACACACACGCACGCACACACACACACACACACACACACACACACACACACACACATACACAATTTCCTCTCCTCCAACTCGTCCCCGCCCCTACACGCCCTCCCCTTCTCCCTATTTATCTAAAACATTTTCCCTCTCCCTCCCCCTTCCCCCAACCCCACCCCACAACCCCACACCTCTTTAACACATGTCTTTAACACGACACTTTGTGACAGCCGGACAGACAGTGTGACTAACTCGTGTCATCCGGTGTGACAGTCAAACAATTTGACTGACTCATGTCAACTGGGGTGTGATGGTCAGACCGACAGTGTGACAGATGTCAACCGGGCAAAGATATCGTACATCATGTTTCGAAGTTTTTAGCTCTGAGTACTTTGTTTCTTAAATGACGAATAACAAACACGTACATCTATGTTTATCTCAGAAAAGTACAAACACGCAGCCGTGCACAAAAAAATATAAAGGAATACTCGTTCCTATTATGACCGAAAGCCTGCGAACATAAAACATTCATACATTCCTACGCATGTAGATATACGTAAAAACAGACAGATTCACAGACGCAGAACAAACAGACGAACAATGAAAATTCAAAGGTTGTGATTTCATTCAAAATGATCAATTATTAAAACAAAATGATAGGTTTTTAATCTAGTTTATCCCTTTCCAGAATTTCCTGGATTTTCAAGTAAAAATTTCATCATTGAAAAAAAAAAACCCAACTTTTTCTGCAACATTATACAGTCTCTGATAACTGATAAGAGATAAGCTGTGTGATCCGAACCTTACTTACAGTTTTACTGCTGCCACTTTCTAATCATTCTCTTTATTCAAGTGCTAAGTTTTATCTTTTGTTTCATCCTAAGACTCGCATATCCTTCTGTACCCCTCTCCACCCCCACTCCATCCTCTACCTCCCCTCACAACTGCTCATGTCTCTCTCTCCCTTCCTTAAACCACCAAGACTTCTGACTTCCTACTTTCCTTCCAACAAACACCAGGCGACAGTCTCCCCCCCGTGGGGATGCCGGGGGTCTTTCAGTATAAATAGCATCCCTGCCTTCTGGAAATTCTGTGTGACCAAGTGCTATGCTTGCTCCAATATTTGCCTCACGCACAAGCTGTGCCGTACCCTTGAAGAACCACTCGGTACGCGGCTACATCTGTGCTAGAAATTTCCTCTTTTCTGTCACTCTCTTTGTTTCTGCCTTTTTTTTTTCCTATCTTCACTGTTGTCTCCTTTTTCTGCCTTTCCAGTCCATTCCCCTTTCTTTTTTTTCTTTTTTTTTTTGCAAGCAAGCCTTGACACTTTTTTTTTCTTTCTGTTTTCCACAGTCTGTGATGTACTATCTGTGCTGTTTTGCTCTGGCGTGTAGGTAGTGAGATGTAAACACTGGGATGGGCACTAGCTGCGCATTCTGCTGTGTTATTTGCGTATATGGCTTTTTCATGTATTTTTTTGTTTGGCTTTGAAGTATTGGTTGTTTTTTTAATTTTTTACGTTTTTTTTTCTTTTTTTCTTTTTTTTTTAATCTGGGGATGATAAATCAAGCGGAATGGCTGGCGTCCTCAGCATAACCTAGTCTTATTTGCCATAAGGAGAGCTCTAAATGGTTGGGATACTGTGTCATGAACTGTTTTGTGTCTTAGTGGGTTTTTTCTTTTGGTTTTTTTATTTTAATGTTTTATTTAGATATGACAGCTTTGTCTTGACGCGGTTGAGCATTTGTATGGTTTGACAGTCCTGATATGGCCCTGTGCGGTCGGCCGCTGGACTATAAGCAAAACAAGAATAAGAATAAGAGTTAGGCGACAATCCTTTTCCCCCCTCTATTCCTTCTACTCCTACCTTCCCCCATCACTTCCCCCCTTTCCCCTCTTTCCGCCCGCATCTCTCTCTCTCTCCTCTCTCTCTCTCTCTCTCTCTCCCTCCCCCTTTCCATTTTCAGCTCTCTGCAGCAATCAGCGAAGTGGTAGCAACAGCAGACAAAAACCAGAGACACAACAACTGAGCACAAAAAAAAGCCATGTTATGTAAGCTGTCCACCCTCTCTCATGTCACCCCCCTCGCCAGGTCTCGCTTCCCCCTGTTATCTCTCTCTCTATATCTCTCACTCGCTCTCTCGATCTCTCTCTATTCATGAGGGGGGGTAAGAACTTAAAAAAAATAATAAACAGCCCCTCCTACGCCCCCCCCCCCCCTCTCTCTCTCGCTCTATCTCTCTCTCTCTGTATTTTTGTCTTTGTCGAGTATTATGTACTGTCATAATTTCCTTTTGCACCCCTCAGAAGACTCAGTCATGAGTCAGCATGTCAAAGCGTATCCCACCCTATCACGTAATTAATCAGCCATAAAACGCATACATGAACGTTAACCTCAACGAATGAACATATAAATCAATGAATAAATCATGAATAAATGAGTGATAGTATGACAGCCTTAATGTGCAAATGAATGAATGACTGAATGAAAGAAAGAAAAAAATGCAATGCAATGCAGTGCAATGCAAGTAACAACAAAATAACGACTAGAACTACCATTCATAATCATACAAATGAGTCTATATTCACTGTTAAAGAAAAAATGTAATTATAACGACTATTCATTTCTATTTGTGTCGTGAAGAAATCGCAATCTCAAGAAGAAGAAGAAACGATTCATAAGCGGCAGTCAACACAAAATCGATTTTTGTTCAGGAACAACAGAAAGTAATATTTTGAGAGCGAGCGAGCGAGCGCGCGCGTGAGAGAGGGGATGGGGGAGGGAGGGAGGGAAGAGAGGGAAGAGAGGGAGACGGAGAGAGACAGAGACAGAGATGGAAAGAGAGTTAGAGAGAGAGTGAGAGGGGTTCAGCTTGAGAAGACGGGGAACGTGGAGGCGAGGGGAAGGAGGAGGGGGAGGGCAAGAGGGAGAGAGGGGGGGGGGGGGGGCGAGAGTTGGGGGGTTCGCTGACACAAAAAAACAAAAACAAACAAACAAAAAACAACAACAACTAATCATTGGAATCTTGTCTACAGATTATAAGCAACAGATACTCTTAGAAGCCTTTTTTTCTATTTGTAAGCAGCATAATAGAGAGGTAAATAAGTAACTGATAAGCTTTTTATATATACAGCAACCTCAAAAGTTAAAAAAGAAAAGAAAAAAAAGACCAATATGCTAATATGTTGACGTTCACTTGTCATTTCAACTATTTTGTCGAAACAAAACAACAACAAATTCATGTGTATCTTTGTGACAAGCGATTGGGTTTTTCAGCTTTCGGCATAGTTCCAGATTGTTTACCGTAGTTTGGGAATCTCATTTTTAAAATGCATGCAAGATTAATTCATCTGAGAGGTCGTAGCAAAAATATACATCTCCATGACAGCTTTTTGTTGCTGTTTTTATAGCATCTCAGTGAGTCTGGAATAAAGGCTTCCAGACAGAACGAACCAAAGTGAATATAGCAACAAGAAGAAGAAGAAGAAAAAGAGACACTGACCAACAGACACAGAAACACACTCACAGACACACACACACATAGATAGATAGATAGATAGACAACCCACCCAAACACACACACACACACACACACACACACACACACACACACATTCCCCTCCCTCTCAACCCCCTCCCCCCACACACACACAAACATACATGCACACAGAGAATCACACACACACACACAAACACACATACACACATCCCCCCCGCCACCCCCCTCCCTCCACAAACACACACACACACACACACACACACACAGAGTCGCACACACAAACACACACACACACACACACACACACACGCACACACACACACACAGAGTCGCACACACAAACACAAACACAAACACACACACACACAGAGTCGCACACACAAACACAAATACACAGACACACACACACACACACACATACCCCCCCCTCATCCCCCACCCCCAACACACACCACTCCACACACACACACACACACACACACACACACACACACACACACACACACACACACACACGTCAATTAATTAATCCACTCTCCCCCCCAAAACAACACATAATTATAATGACAGTACCGACTGACACACCTAACTGATCCACTCAATACAATACAATACAATACAATACAACCACTGAGCCATTCCCCCCAGTACAAGCACAGAACTCCCACTGTGCCCCCACCCACCCCACAGCCAGACACAGCCAGTCCTAAAACCACGACTGACTTACTACGACTACATCAGTGTAATGACTTCGGCGCTTTGATCCCAACACACAATGGGGACCGGGTCTTCCAACAACTTCACTGGTATGGTCAGCGCTCGCCACTACTATTCCTTTGTGTGTGTGTGGGTTGGGGAAAGGAGAAGGAGGGGGGGGGGGGGGAGAGGAGAGGAATGTGTGTGTGTGTGTGTGTGTGTGTGTGTGAGGGAGATGCGTGTGTGTGTGTGTGTGTGTGTGTGTGTGTGTGTGTGTGTGTGTGTGTGTGTGTGTGTGTGTGTGTGAGGGAGATGAGTGTGTGTGTGTATGTGTGTGTGTGTGTGTGTGTGTGTGTGTGTGTGTGTGTGTGTGTGTGCATGTGCGGAGATGTATGCATGTGTGTGTGTGTGTGTGTGTGTGTGTGTGTGTGTGTGTGTGTGTGTGTGCGTTTGCGGGGATGTATGCATGTGTGTGTGTGTGTGTGTGTGTGTGTGTGTGTGTGGTGTGTGCGCGCGCGCGTTTGTGTGTGTGTGTGTGTGTGTGTGTTTGTGTGTGAGTGGCTTCGAAAGTTCAGGTTCAGACAAAGCCATACAGGATTGCCCTCTCAGAGAGATAGCCAACCACTAAATACCCACAGATGAGTCACAGACCAGACCTCCCAAACCCCACCCCTAACCCCTACCTAACCCCACCCCAGTCATGAATCCACCTCCATCCCCAAACACCTCGCTACGCACACACACTACACACACACACACACACACACACACACACACACACACACACACACACACACACACGCCTGACGATCTCCTGCCCTCCAAAGAAACACAGAAAGACGACCTGGACAACATAACAAAAGGGTCTGTGTCGGAATCCGGCCCAACATTCCCCCCCCCCCCCCACTCCCCCACTCCTCCCACCACCATCCACCTCCTCTGACCCCCTTCCCTCCCCTGCACCCTCTCGTCACCCCCTACTCCCCCCCCCTTCCCCCCCTCCCCCCCGCCGCTCCCTCCTGAAGTAGCCCCCCACCCCCAATCCTTCACCCACTCCCACCATCCTCACCACCACATCCTTCTCACAAGCGACGGAAGCTGTCCACTGGTTCGTTTCAAAACAGGAAAAGGAGGACAATCTAAAACGAGCCACTCCAGCCCATTCCAGCAATTATGAAATTACCAGGCTGAACACACACACACAAAAAAAAGGAGACAGAGAGAGGAAAAGAAAAAAAAAAGAAAAAAAAGAAAGAAAAAAGACAAAAAAGAGGCTTTCCCCTCTCTACAACTCCAGAAACCTACTCTTTTTTTCCCTTTTCCCTCTCGGAAAAAAAGAAAAGAGTGGAAAAAACACAACAAAAGGAATCCAGGCTTCGTCCGACTACAACTCCAAGCACCCCCCCCCCCCCTCACACACACACACACCCTCAGTCTCCCCCCTCCCCCCCCCCCACACCATCATGGAAAGATAACCCCCAACAACAAGGAAGAGGGGTTGAGGTGGGTGGGTGGGTGGGGTGGACAGGGAGGGGAATGAGGGGGGCAGATAAGCGACAGATAGACTGGAACTGACAAGGGAAGCCACTCTCTGTCAAAGCCGCTGTGTGCTGGGCGTCATTGACAAGCACCAGATGGCGCTCCAGACCCCGGCGCTGCGCCGAGCTGATAGCAGACGACTGTCAGATACCGTTGGCCCAAAATGGCCCCCGGCCTAACCATCCCCCTTCCCCAACTTCCTCCCCCCCTCCCCTCGCCAACAAGCCACATACGCTGCTTTAGTAAAGCTAACCGGACGGATTTTCAAAGGGAAGGAAGGAGTTGAGAGCGGGGATGGGTTTTTGGGGGGGATGGAGGGAAGGGGGGTTTCCGGGGGGTGGGGGTGGGGGGGACGGGGCGGCTGACATCAAAGGCCGAACGGTACAACTGGTCTGCAGTCATGCGCGAATGACTGGTGGCAGTCTTGAGATGATTATTAGGGAAAGAGAGAGAGAGAGAGAAGGAGAGAAAGAGAGAGAGGGGGGTGGAGAGAGCGTGCGTGCGTGCGTGCCGCCGGGCTGGTCTGGAGCAGGTGAACTCAGGTGAGGTGCGGTGAGGGTTTTATTTCCCACTGAGCTAATTACGAGTAGTTGTGTGAACGGGTTTGTGGGTCTTTCCTTCCGGGTCTGGTGTGAACTGACTGCAGATCAAAACAATTATCAATAATGATAATTTGATTTCTATAGCGCCTTTCCATGTAAAACATGCTCGATTGCGCTGTACAATGTATTTAAACACTGAAAATAAATTATAAAAAAAAGAAGAAAAACTTACATGCATAGCTATTTACACTTCGCCAATCAAGCACAAATGTATGCGCGCGCACACACACACACACACACTCGCTATACACATCACATGAAAAAGCCGAAACAATGCAATATCATCGTATACAATATTTAAAAACCCTATCACAACAGTTCAAAAAGAAAACCATTCCCAATATCATAATGAACGCAAGACATATCAACAGACTTTGGGAATTTAGGATTAAAGGGTTTTTTTTACCGTTAGGATTATACGTGAGGAATAAAAGGTTTCTTTTTTCTGTGATGAGTCTTGGTAGCAAGAATATGGTGGGGAAAAAATTTACCGCTTATCAATACTTACTCGGGAGGAAAAAATGAGGCCAAAATTATTGTCGCAGTCATGTTTCAGTTCTTCTTCTTCTGCGTTCACTCGTATGCACACGAGTGGGCTTTTACGTGTATGACCGTTTTTACCCGGCCATGTAGGCAGCCATACTCCGTTTTCGGAGGTGTGCATGCTGGGTATGTTCTTGTTTCCATAACCCACCGAACGCTGACATGGATTATAGGATCTTTAACGTGCGTATTTGATCTTCTGCCTGCAGGTCTGCACATATGTTGACCTGGGAGATCGTAAAAATCTCCACCCTTTACCCACCAGACGCCGTCACCGTGATTCGAACCCGGGACCCTCAGATTGACAGTACAAGGCTTTAACCACTCAGCTATTGCGCCCGTCAACATGTTTCAGTTATTTCCCATATCCTTACACGCAACATAGTCACGTTGCACCTCTTCTGAAAGCTGTCGCTGGGATGCTTACGTAATGTTAGGTAGACATAAGGTACACGTGAATAGCAGAGACAATTCTCATCAATACATACAATATGTGGAGTGATGGCCTTGAGGTAACGCGTCCGCCTCGGAAGCGAGAGACTCTGAGCGCGCTGGTTCCAATCACGGCTCAGCCGCCGATATTTTCTCCCCCTCCACTAGACCTTGAGTGGTGATCTGGACGCTAGTCATTCGGATGAGACGATAAACCGAGGTCCCGTGTGCAGCATGCACTTAGCCCACGTAAAAGAACGCACGGCAACAAAAGGGTTGTTCCTGGCAAAATTCTGCAGAAAAATCCACTTCGATAAGAGAAACAAATAAAACTGCACGCAGGAAAAAATACACAAAAATTATGGGTGGTGCTGTAGAAATCTGTTGTGATAAAAGAAATACAAATACAAATGCAAATTGCAGTGCACACGTGATGGTAGACAGACATAAGGTTCACGTCACCAGCAGACAATTCTCATCAATACATACAATGGCAGTGCACGTGTGATGTTAGACAGACATAAGGTACACGTCACCAGCAGACAATTCTCATCAATACATACAATGGCAGTGCGTACATGATGTTAGACAGAAATAAAGTTCACGTCACCAGAAGACACCAATTCTCATCAATACATGCAATGGCAGTGCGTACGTGATGTTAGACAGACATAAGGTACACGTCACCAGCAGACAATTCTCATCAATACATACAATGGCAGTGCGTACGTGATGTTAGACAGACATAAGGTTCACGTCACCAGCAGACAACTATTCTCATCAATACATACAACGGCAGTGCACGTGTGATGTTAGACAGACATAAGGTACACGTCACCAGCAGACAACTATTCTCCTCAATACATACAACGGCAGTGCACGTGTGATGTTAGACAGACATAAGGTACACGTCACCAGCAGACAACTATTCTCCTCAATACATACAACGGCAGTGCACGTGTGATGTTAGACAGACATAAGGTTCACGTCACCAGCAGACAACAATTCTCATCAATACATACAATGGCAGTGCGTACTTGATGTTAGACAGGCATAAGGTTCACGTCACCAGCAGACAACAATTATCATCAATACATACAATGGCAGTGCACGTGTGATGTTAGACAGACATAAGGTACACGTCACCAGCAGAAAACAATTATCATCAATACATACAATGGCAGTGCACACGTGATGTTAGACAGACATAAGGTACACGTCACCAGCAGAAAACAATTATCATCAATACATACAATGGCAATGCACACGTGATGTTAGACAGACATAAGGTACACGTCACCAGAAGACAACAATTCTTATCAATACATACAATTGTAGTGCACACGTGATGTTAGACAGACATAAGGTACACGTCACCAGCAGACAACTATTCTCATCAATACATACAACGGCAGTGCACGTGTGATGTTAGACAGACATAAGGTACACGTCACCAACAGACAACTATTCTCATCAATACATACAACGGCAGTGCACGTGTGATGTTAGACAGACATAAAGTTCACGTCACCAGCAGACAACAATTCTCATCAATACATACAATGGCAGTGCGTACTTGATGTTAGACAGACATAAAGTACACGTCACCAGCAGACAACTGTTCTCATCAATACATACAACGGCAGTGCACGTGTGATGTTAGACAGACATAAAGTTCACGTCACCAGCAGACAACAATTCTCATCAATACATACAATGGCAGTGCGTACTTGATGTTAGACAGACATAAAGTACACGTCACCAGCAGACAACTATTCTCATCAATACATACAACGGCAGTGTACGTGTGATGTTAGACAGACATGAGGTACACGTCACCAGCAGACAACTATTCTCATCAATACATACAACGGCAGTGCACGTGTGATGTTAGACAGACATAAGGTACACGTCACCAGCAGACAACTATTCTCATCAATACATACAACGGCAGTGCACGTGTGATGTTAGACAGACATGAGGTACACGTCACCAGCAGACAACTATTCTCATCAATACATACAACGGCAGTGCACGTGTGATGTTAGACAGACATAAGGTACACGTCACCAGCAGACAACTATTCTCCTCAATACATACAGCGGCAGTGCACACGTGATGTTAGACAGACATAAGGTACACGTCACCAGCAGACAACTATTCTCATCAATACATACAACGGCAGTGCACACGTGATGTTAGACAGACATAAGGTACACGTCACCAACAGACAACTATTCTCATCAATACATACAACGGCAGTGCACGTGTTGAGAGGGACCTGGAGAGCAGTACAGTGAGAGCGTTGGCAGAAGAAGTCAGTCTTGTTTTTACTGGCACTGGTATGCGGCTACTTGAGTCTGTTGGTTGGTTGGCCTGTACTGGGCAGCTAGCTGCAAATGTGTGTGTGGTAGCGGTTTCAGTTTTCAAGGAAGTGTCAACGGGTGCGGACTGATGTATATAGTCACCGCTACATCTGCTTTTAGAAAATAAGATATATGTAAAGAAAAGGAGCAACAAAAAAAAAAAAAAAAAAAAAAGAAAAAAAGCAGAGTTGTGAAGATTCCTGACCTTCGCAAAAGTCCAGCGCACCTGTCAGGGTCTTGAGAGTTTGCCCAATGTTTGTATGAAATATTGACATAGAATAAAACAAACAAAAAAACAAAACAAAAAAAAAACATAAAATAAAATGTAATCACGTGTACTGCTGAACAAGTAAAGATAATTCAAACAAAAAGTGATATAAAATAGAATAATCAACCAAAATGAATAAATAAGCAAATAGAACGTTTACAACGAAAGTTAAAAGGATCCCACAGACGTTTTGACATAAAATGAAAATAAAACGTAACCATGTGTACTGCTAAACAATTAAAGATAATTCAAACAAAAAAAATGAAATAAAATAGAATAATCAACCAAAATGAATAAATAAGTAAATAGTACGTTTACAAGAAAAGTTAACTCACTCCGTACGGCCAGTCCTCTCTTCTCCTCTACACAGACCCCTCGGATGTCCAGTGGGTGTCTGAATGACCCTACCTTTAGCTTCCGTCGTCAGAATTGTGGTATTCTTTGTCAACATTCACCTCTTCAGTATAAGAGCCTTCCGCTTGCAATATTTTGATGATGGTAACTGGGGTGAAACGCTGTTAACGTCGTCTCTTTCGCCGTTCGTATGGAGAGAGTTAAAAGGATCCCACAGACGTTTTGACATAAGATGAAATAAAATCAACAATCGAAATAAAGAAATAGTATGTCCAGAGGCTCGGAAAAGGAAGGCAGGGTAGGGCCCTGATCCTATTCTGTCCTTCCGCCATTTCACTTCCCCAACTGAAGTCCTTGTTTGAGGGAAGAAAATCCAGAGACGTTCAAGCGTCTTTCCGACCCAAGGACACGACCCCATGCCGAAACAAGGTTCGAACCTTATCCCTGAGGAACACTGGTCACCGGAAGAAGTCCAATAACGCATAAACGAGTCTGCCTCGGCGCCTTCTCAATGCATTTTATTTATTTATTTATCTATTTATTATTCATTCATTTATTTTCATTTTATTTCATTTTATTTTTGTAATAGTTTATTTCTTCATTTAAGAAAGATAGGCTCTTCGTAGTAGGCAAATGATTGACATACAAACGCTGTGTACGTAAAGAGTGTAAAGTGAGAACAAAAAAAACAAAACAACAACAGCAAAAAACCAACAACAGTTTCAGTGTCAGTTTCTCAAGAAGGCGCCACTGCGATCGGACAAATCCATACACTGCGCTACACCAGATGCCTTTTTTTTTTTTTTAAGGCCTTAAGTGCATGCATAAACATGATTTATTTGCGTACCTATCAGAGTGGATTTCGTCTTCAGAATTTTGTCATTGGACAAACCTTTTGTTGCCATGGCTTCTTATTTTTCAGTGCGCCAGTTGCATGCTGCAGACGGGACTTCGGTTTTATCGTCTTGTCCGAATGACAAGAGGTTCAGTTACGTGGGAAAAAGAGCGAGAGTGGGATTCGAACCTAAACCCTTGTTTTGTCAGATGAGCGTCTTAACCGCCATTCTACCACCTTAACTCTCTCCATACGAACGG
>NC_134884.1:40886453-40888953 GCF_041734735.1 Babylonia areolata
AGCGCACGTAAAAGAACCCACGGGCAACAAAAGGGTTGTTCCTGGCAAAATTCTGTCGAAAAATCCACTACTGCACGCAGGAAAAACTGCACGCAGAAAATTAAAATAAAATAAAATAAAATAAAAAGATGGTGGCGCTGTAGTGCAGCGACGCGCTGTCCCTGGGGAGAGCAGCCTGAGTTTCACACAGAGAAATCTGTTGTGAGATAAAAAGAAATACCAAAAAAATACAAATAATACAAATTAGTTTACAGTCCCCTCTCAATGACTCAGTTGCGTCCAAACCACCACACAAGGTCGAGTGGAGGAGTGGGGGAGGGGCGGGAGAGTGGTGGGGTGGGGGTGGGGGGGGGGGTTACGACAAGTAGGCCAGTTCTCCACTCATATTGCCTTGATCTATATCGTCAGGAAACCGTTTGACGGGTGGAGGGAGGGGAGGAAGGTTTGAAGGAGGGTAGGGGTAGAGGGGCGGCTGGTGTGAGAGAGATCATCCTCTGGTTTAAATGCTTTTCGCGAGGGGTGGCTGAATTACTTACACACACACACACACACACACACACACACACACACACTGCACAGCACACGCACACACCTCCAACACACACACACACACACACACACACACACACACACACACACACACACACACACACAGAGAACTGACAGCTCTGTATGTTCTGCCTAATGAGTTGGTTGCCGCTGCGTAAATTGATATGTGTTGGCAGTTGGGAGGTCTTGATGACAGAAGCGGGGGGAACTCGGAAAAGACATTCCTCCTTGTTTCTTCATTCTATTGTTTTCTTTTCTTTTCTTTTCTTTTTTTTTTTTTAAATTTAACACGTTTTGTTTTGTTTTGTTTTTCCCAGCAAAAAAAATAAAAAAATCATCCATACACGTAATACACTATCACACACACACACACACACACACACACACACACACACACACACACACACACACACACACACACACACAGACTGAGGCACACACTAAGGCGCGCGCACTCGCGCACACACACACACACACACACACTGAGGCACACACTGAGGCGCGCGCGCGCGCTCACACACACACACATACACACACACACACACACACACACACACACACACACACACACACACACACATACCCACACACACACACACACACACACACACACACACACACACACACACACACACACACACACACACACACACACACACACTCACACGCTTTTTTTTTTTGCTTTTTTATTTTTTATTTTATAGAAAACTGAGATGGATGGGGGTGAGTGTGGGAAAGCGAAGACGTGTTCCTGGCTTTGATAAATGATGAACAAACATAGCGCTTTGCTAATAATGCTTTATGGTTTGTGCTGGAAGACAGTATTGCCTGTAATCCCAGATAACGATTATGGCAGAATGAAAAACTGAACCCATTATTAAGTATTTGTATTTATATTTATATTTCCTTTAATCACAACAGATTTCTCGGTGTGAAATTCGGGCTGCTCTCCCCAGGGAGAGCGCGTCGCTACACGACAGTGCCACCCTTTTTTTTTTTTTTTTTGTTTTTTTTTAATTTTTCCTGCGTGCAGTTTTATTTCTTTTTCCTATCGAAATGGATTTTTCTACAGAATTTTGCCAGGAACAACCCTTTAGTTGCCGTGGGTTCTTTTACGTGCGCTAAGTGCATGCTGCACACGGGACCTCGGTTTATCGTCTCATCCGAATGACTAGGGTCCAGACCACCACTCAAGGTCTAGTGGAGGGGGTGAAAATATCGGCAGCTGAGCCGTTATTGGAACCAGCGCGCTCAGATTTTTTCGCTTCCTTGGCGGACGCGTTACCTCTAGGCCATCACTCGTATATTATCAACAAGCACACGAAGAATAAGAAGAAGATAAAATCTACTGTGATTAAGTAAGTTCAACAATATGCCAAAGAGTAAAGAACCAGGTGTGAACGAAATCTGTCTTTTGATACAGCAGAACTGTCGTTAACTCACTCAGTACGGCCAGTCCTCTCTTCTCCTCTACACAGACCCCTCGGATGTCCAGTGGGTGTCTGAATGACCCAACCTTTAGCTTCCGTCGTCAGAATTGTGGTATTCTTTGTCAACATTCACGTCTTCAGTATAAGAGCCTTCCGCTCGCAATGTTTTGATGATGGTAATTGGGGTGAAACGCTGTTAACGTCGTCTCTTTCGCCGTTCGTATGGAGAGAGTTAACGAACTGACACCAGCAGACCCCTCTCACCGCCAATGTCGTATTTCAGACACCAGCTAGGTAGAGCAATATCATCCACGTCCCTGAAATGTGACCAATCATGGGTCTGTTGTCCATGAACCTACTGCTGTGGGATAGAATAGAATAGAATAAAATATGTCTTTATTACCACGTGTACCCTGGTCACAAGGAATATTAAAAAAATACTGTGTTTATAGCACAAAGGAATCATTTTGATACTCTATATTTGCTGGTGGTGAAAGAAGCTCTTTAGCTAATCAAAACAT
>NC_134884.1:40898953-40901453 GCF_041734735.1 Babylonia areolata
GACAAGGAGAGGGAGAGAGAGGGAGAGAAGGGCAGGCAAAGGGAGAGACTGAGACACATAAATATAGGGAGAGAGAGGGGTGGAGAGAGAGAGAGAGAGGGAGAGAGAGGGAGACGCTTTGAACCAGTATTGTCATGACCGGCAAGGGTCTATTGACATGTGGGTGACAAGGTTATGTTTCTTATTACCGGCATAAGTACAATACATTATACTCTGCCTGTTCCAGCAGTACTAAAGAGAGAGAGAGAGAGAGAGAGAGAGAGAGAGAGAGAGAGAGGTGCAAATTTTCAGCAAAACCGCCTACAAGCGCAAGTTTTCCGCAAAAATACAATTTTCAAGAGCTAATTTACAGCTAAATTACAGATTTTAGACTCTACTTTTTGTCAAAATAGTCGTTTTCAAGCGCTTATTTTCAGCAACAATAGCCGTTTTCAACCGCCAATTTTCAACAAAATTTCCGTTTTCAACCGCAAACTTTAAACAAAATTGCCGTTTTCAACGGCCGACTTTCAGAAAAAATTGTCGTTTAAATCGCCGACTTTCAGCAAAATTGCTGTTTTCAACTTCAAACTTTAAAAACAAAATTGCCTTTTCAATCGCTGACTCTTCAGAGTTGGCGAACTCAATGAACTGAAAACGACAAATGATGCGAATTTTTCCGTCAGTCTTGTATTCTGATGGGCGTTTAGAAAACAGCAAACACTTCGGAATCGTAAGTCTTCTTCTTCTTCTTCTTCTGCGTTCGTGGGCTGCAACTCCCACGTTCACTCGTATAATACGCGAGTGGGCTTTTACGTGTATGACCGTTTTTAACCCGCCATGTAGGCAGCCATACTCCGCTTTCGGGGGTGTGCATGCTGGGTATGTTCTTGTTTCCATAACCCACCGAACGCTGACATGGATTACAGGATCTTTAACGTGCGTAGTTGATCTGCTTGCGTATTCACACGAAGGGGGTTCAGGCACTGGCAGGTCTGCACATATGTTGACCTGGGAGATCGGAAAAATCTCCAGCCTTTACCCACCAGGCGCCGTCACCGTGATTCGAACCCGGGACCCTCAGATTGAATGTCCAACGCTTTAACCATTCGGCTGTTGCGCCCATCGGAATCGTAAGTCAAGTGATTTAACTTCTTAAGGAACATACAATTTTAAGAATAATGGGGCTAGGAGAGTTGAGGAGTAATAAACAGTCAAGAGTGGTAACTCGCTCCATTATACAAAAGACACAACTTAAAGTCAATGCTGCTTACGCTACGAATTCAACAAGAGAGGCAAGGCCTTCAAGACTCACTTGTGATACACTGAAAAAAAAACCCAAGCTTTTTATGTATTGTGTATAATTTCAAAATGTAATGTTTAAGATGAGAAAGATCAGTTTAAAGCGAATTAAGTTCCCTAGCATTAATTACAGAGTAATTTCCCTTTTTTACTATCTGCACCAAAACGTTTGCAAAATAAATAAAACTTCCATGCTTAGCAAAAGAAGTTCCTGTTTGAACAAAAAATGATAATAATGACTGCTCTTGTTGTTGGGTTAGAATATCAGATCAAAGTGCCAAGTTGAGAGAATACAAAAAATATAAATATAACAATAAATGCAGTTTGCATATGATTAGGCTTCATTTTTTTTTGTGCCCATCCCAGAGGTGCAATATTGTTTTAAACAAGATGACTGGAAAGAACTGAATTTTCTTATTTTTATGCCTAATTTGGTGTCAACTGACAAAGTATTTGCAGAGAAAATGTCAATGTTAAAGTTTACCACGGACACACAGACACACACACACACACACACACACACACACACACACAACCGAACACCGGGTTAAAACATAGACTCACTTTGTTTACACAAGTGAGTCAACTAGCACACGGGTAAATAAAAGGTATATTGAAACAAACCTTGTCCTTAGACCAGTGATTGATATGTGCACACAGAAGCAATTTCAAAAGAAGTGTGCAAACACAGCCGGATTAGCTGTTTTGTTCAAGACTGGTTTAGCCTTTTAGTCCTGAATAGGCTACACAGAATATACAGACAATACAAAACAAGCACATGGTCGCCTCGTTGGGTATGTGACCTAGGAAGAAAATACCTTAGGTCTGAAACAAGACAGCAGTGAACCTAGGGATGAATCTTTATTTGTCTGTTTATTTGACAATCTTAGGGTTTGGTTGTTTTTTGTTTTTTTTATAACAAAACCATGGTTAAAGCGTTGGACTTTCAATCTGAGGGTCCGGGGTTCGAATCTCGGTGGCGCCTGGTGGGTAAAGGGTGGAGATTTTTCCGATCTCCCAGGTCAACATATGTGCAGACCTGCCAGTGCCTGAAACCCCTTCGTGTGTATACGCACGCAGAAGATCAAATACGCACGTTAAAGATCCTGTAATCCATGTCAGCGTTCGGTGGGTTATGGAAACAAGAACATACCCAGCATGCACATCCCCGAAAACGGAGTATGGCTGCCTACAGGGCGAGGTAAATAAACAAAACGGT
>NC_134884.1:40913953-40918953 GCF_041734735.1 Babylonia areolata
TTTTGCTACCTGGGCAGCACCCTATGCAGCAACAGAGCCCTTGATGCAAAAGTGACGCTGCGCATCGCCAAGGCCAGCTCCGCCTTTTGGAGACTCAACAAGCTGTGGAACAACAAAGGCATCAGGCTCAGCACCAAAATAAAAACCTACAGAGCTGTTCTGCTGACCACCTTGTTGTACTGCTGTGAAACATGGACGACGTATTGCCGTCACATTCAACAACTTGAGCAGTTTCACCAGAGATGCCTACGAAAGATCCTCGGCATAAAGTGGCAAGACAGGGTCTCCAACCTCCAGGTCCTAGAGAGGAGCGGCCTGCCCAGCATCGAAAGCCTGCTGATCCAGTGCCAGCTACGCTGGACAGGACACGTTGTCCGCATGACAGACAGCAGGATCCCCAAGATGTTACTGTGTGGCTAGCTGAAGGAAGGCCACCGCGAACTTGGAAGACCCTGCAAGCGCTTCAAGGACACCTTGAAGACAAACCTCAAAGC
This sequence comes from Babylonia areolata, assembly GCF_041734735.1. Lineage (NCBI taxonomy): Eukaryota > Metazoa > Mollusca > Gastropoda > Neogastropoda > Buccinidae > Babylonia > Babylonia areolata. The sequence goes on from NC_134884.1 coordinate 40,914,448, forward strand.
CTGTGACATAGACATCGCTTCCTGGGAAACTGATGCCCTTGACCACTCTCGCTGGAGGATGCTGTGCTCTACTGGCATAAACACGTTTGAAAACAAGAGAACGCTGGCCATTAAGGAGAAACGTGAGCGAAGGAAGCAGGGCTCAACTTCTGGAGACGTTTTCCCTTGCAACACCCGTGGAAAGTGCTGCGCACCCAGAATCGGCCTCTTCTCCAATATGAGGCCACACACCGACAGATAAGCCTGCCTGCCGACTCATCCGTCGGTCCGACGGGAGACTTCATCACATATGGGAGACAAACCGAAGGACACCCGATTGTTGGTCAAGCTGCGTCGTGTATAGTGTGTGTGAATGGAGTGTGGTGGAGAAGTCCGGCCCGATCAACCTAACTCTTTGATGCCCCCCCCCCCCATCACCCCCGCCCACCCTCAATGGTCTCCTGAGTCTGACTATTTGTCCTGCCTCGCAAACTCACCACCATTCCCTTGTCTATCGTACAAGCATGAAAAACACCATGTCACACCATATCGTACTGTTAATATGGCACTATACAATACAGTACAAAACAGTGCAACATGCACACACATACACGGCACACACACACACACACACACACACACACACACACACACACACACACACACACACATACATTCAAGAACAGAAAAAATAATTACCATACTATATCATACCATACCATACCATACAATGCAATATGTACACACATACAAGACATATTCCCTCCTTTTTCACACACACCCCCACTCACCCCCCTCCCCCTTCCCCACCTCCTCCCCCCACCCCCCCCCCCCCCACCAGCCCCCTTCCGATAAAAAGAAAGTGTTGTCATTGACAGCCACCAACAAGAGATTAGCCCGCACCAGAACCGAACTAGTGGGAAAACGTGTCGACAGGGAGAGTAGAGGGAGGGAAGGGAGGGAGATGTTAGATTTGATAGCACGTGCAATACGGTGTGGAATTGATGACGGCAACAGCTGTTCGAACCTGTGAACAATAATCCGAAACCTGTTGCGTGTTCAACGTTGAAAAACGTGTGCACGCGCGCGGTTGTCTGGCGATTTTAACGATTCAGTCAAAATGGCTGTGTGTGTGTGTGCGCGCCGTGTGACTGCAATACAACATACACACACACACGCATGCATGCACGCGCACGCGAGCGCGCACACACACACACACACACACACACACACTCAAAACAGTCAAAGTTATTGATACTAAACAAGAGAACACCACACAATTCAACACAAGCAGATAAGCCAACACAGTGCAACTGAAATGGAAACCGTGGCGACAGCTAACGGAGGTAAATGGGGGAGGTGGGGGGGCGGGGGGCGGGGGGGGCGGGGAGAGGGGGCAGGAGGGTAAATAAGGGATGCAGAGGAAGGAAGGATGGTGGGGAGGAGAGGGGAGGGGAGGGGCGGAATGAGGGTGTGGAAGGGGGTGTGTGGGATGGTGGTGGTGGAGATAGATGTTAGCTTTGATAGCACGTGCAATACGTCCTTTGTGACAACAACAGCTTTTCGAACCTGCAAACAATCTGAAACCTGTTGCGTGTTCAGCGTTGAATATATTGCGCGGTGTCAAACAATTCAGGTAAAAAAAGAGAAAGAAATAAACAAAAAGTAATTAAAAATTGAATAAATAATAAATAAATAAATAAATAAATAAATAAATAAAAACGAGAGAGAAAAAAACCGTTGTTTATTTGCTTATTTGAGTATGTTGTGGAGACGTCCTTTCTCTTTCTGTCATGTTTCGTATTCTCTCTCTCTGTTTCTCTCTGTCTCTGTCTCTCTGTCTCTGTCTGTCTGTTTCCCTCCCTCTCTCTCTCCCTCTCTCCCCCTCTCTCTCCCTCCCTCTCTCTCTCTCTCACTCTGTTTTTCTCTCTCTCTTTCTGTGTGTGTGTGTGTGTGTGTGTGTGTGTGTGTGTGTGTGTGTCCATCGTTCTCTCTCCGTCTCTCTGTCTTTGTCTCTCTGTATGTGTCTGTCTCTCTCATTGTCTCTCTTTGTCTGTCTCTCTGTTTCTCTCTCTCTCTCCCCATCTCTGTTTCAGTCTCTCTCTGTGTCTCTCTGTCCCCGTCTGTCTCTGTCTCTCTGTCTGCAAACTGTACCTATGCTGCTGATAGAAATACGTGGCGTTGCCGTAAACAGAATATACAGTGAGGACATTGATTGGTATGGATACTTATACAGCGCCTATCCTCAGTCGGAGACCAAGCTTAACTCTCTCCATACGCACGGCGAAAGAGACGACGTTAACAGCGTTTCACCCCAATTACCATCATCAAAATATTGCAAGTGGAAGGCTCTTATACTGAAGAGGTGAATGTTGACAAAGAATACCACAGTTCTGACGACGGAAGCTAAAGGCTGGGTCATTCAGACACCCACTGGACATCCGAGGGGTCTGTGTAGAGGAGAAGAGAGGACTGGCCGTACTGAGTGAGTTAAGCGCTTTACAAACACGGGGTCATTTACACAACAGGCTGCCTACCTGGGTAGAGCCGACTGACGGCTGCCATTGGGCGATCATCAATCGTTTCCTGTGTCGTTCAATCAGGTTTCAGGCACGCACACATACATACTCAGACAAGTATGTAACATTTAACATTTTACGTGTATGACCGTTCCGTTTATTTACCCCGCCATGTAGGCAGCCATACTCCGTTTCCGGGGGTGTGCATGCCGGGTATGTTCTTGTTTCCATGACCCACCGAACGCTGACATGGATTACAGTATCTTTAACGTGCGTATTTGATCTTCTGCTTGCGTATACACACGGCGGTTCAGGAACTGACAGGTATGCACATATGTTGACTTGAGAGATCGGAAAAAATCTTCATCCTTTACCCACCAGGCGCCGTCACCGAGGTCCGAATCCGGGACACTCAGATTGAAAGTCCAACGTTTTAACCATTCGGCTATTGCGCCCGACGGACACTATAGGACCGCGGCCACCAGAGCCTTGCAGCTGCCGGAGATGGGCGACACAAGTAGCTGAGTCAACCCCTGCCCTGCCTGCTGGCACCAGCTGCAACCGCGCGCGTGTGTGTGTGCGTGTGTTTCGGATTTCTCTGGCACCGAAGCCACATGTCGTGTCGATCCACCGATGATGTCACAATGACGCATCGTCATCCATGGTTCCCCTGGAGACAACCATGCCATGACAAAGACCACTGGTATCTGTGGGCATCAAAGCAGGAAAATCAGGAAAGCAGCTAACACAGGTATTCTCCAAGTACCCAGTTGCACTGCTCGGACGAAAGAGCCTAGTATGGTCGTAACCCGCTACTAACTGTGTGTCGTATGGAACTGACCAATGGCGTAGTTCGGTCAACGTAGGCATTAGTTAGTCACGTGTAACTGTCAAAAAGTTAGAACTAATCGATGCAACTGGCACCTGGGAGGCAGGCGCTGAGTGTGGACGGCGTGTGGTGGTTGAATCAAAAGAGCAGGCCCTGTTTACCACCGCCCAATTCAATCGGCAGCAGCGCAGGGTCTCCTCTGGTGTGTGGCCTTCTGGCCTGCATTGGACTGCCGGGAGCTGAGACTGTATGTATGAAAGGATTACAACTACTACTCTTGCTGCTACTTCAAAAATAATTTTAAAAAAAAAGAAAAAAAAAAGACAGTGATCGTTGTTGCTGTCCGTGTGATGAAGATGATGACGATGATGGTGATCATGATGATGACGACAACGACGACGACGACGACAACGACAACGACAACAACGACAACGATGATGATGATGATGGGAAAAGAAAACAAATAACAAAGCAAAGAAATTAAGACAATGAAAAAACAAAACAAAAAAAGAGAGAGAGAGAGAGAGAAAAAAAAAAAGACAGAATCGATGAAAGAAAAAAAAAACAAAGGAAGAAAGAAAGAAAGAAAAGAAAAGAAAGAAAACCCCTCCGACACGTCCTCATCGAGTTCTTCGTCTGTCAGTCTTCATCCTCTTCTTCTCACTCCTTCCCTCCCCTCCCCCCCCCTCTCCACTTCCTTCACCCTCTCCACGCCCACCCTCTTCCCTTCCCACCTCACCACCTCTCCCCCCACCCCCCCTGCTCTCACTCACCCTTTTTTTTCTCTTCTTAACACCCCCTCACCCTCACTCTCCTTCCCCATCCAACTCCCCCACCCCCCACTCCTTCCCACAAAAACAACAACAACAACAGTAAACAATAAAACCAATCATTATAACAACATACCCCCCCCCCCCCACACCCACCCCCCAACACCACCACCACCACCCAAACCCCCTGCGCGCAGTGTTTTCCATTTCCCTGATTAATTGATGGACGCAGAATTAATAGGCATCATTCTTTTAGCTTGTGGGGATGGAGGGAAGAAAGAAGAGAGCGGGAAGGGAGGACGGGGGTGGGGTGGGGGGGGAGGGGTACGGGGGGGGGGGATATAGGAGAGAAAGTAGACGGGAATATGGGAGGATTGGGGGGGCAGTCGGGGGAGTGGGGGGGTATGAT
>NC_134884.1:40931453-40936453 GCF_041734735.1 Babylonia areolata
CCCGTTCGTGTGTATACGCACGCAGAAGATGAAATACGCACGTTAAAGATCCTGTTACCCATGTCAGTGTTCGGTGGGTTATGGAGACACGAAAATACCCAGCATGCATGAACTACGACAGAGTCATCTGCAAGTCGATGTTGGTCGTGTAACGGAAAAGCTGGAATGAGGATAACTGGAACAACGAGGGGGAATCGGGTGGCGGCTTGGGGGTGGGGGGTGGGGGGGGGGGGGGGGTGGGTGGGCGGGGGGGGGCTGGGACTGGGGTGTGGCGTGAGGAAACAAGACGACGTGATGTGTGTGTGTGTTGTGTTGTGTTGTGTGTGTGTGTGTGTGTGTGTGTGTGTGTGTGTGTGTGTGTGTTGTGTTGTGTGTGTGTGTGTGTGTTGTGTTGTGTGTGTGTGTTGTGTGTGTGTGTGTGTGTTGTGTTGTGTTGTGTGTGTTTGTGTTGTGTGTGTGTGTGTGTGTGTGTTGTGTGTGTGTGTGTGTGTGTGTGTGTGTGTGTTGTGTTGTGTTGTGTGTGTGTGTGTGTGTGTGTGTGTGTCTGTGTGTCTGTGTATCTGCGTGTGTCTGTGTGTGCGTGTGTGAATAAGGAATGGAGAAGGGTTGCGAGTTTGTCGTCAGTGGCAGCAGCACTGGATGTGAGGTGTGTGTGTGTGTGTGTGTGTGTGTGTGTGTGTGTGTGTGCGTGCGCGCGCGCGCGCGCGTGTGTGTGTGTGTTTAGGCACGCGCGTGTGTGCGTATGCTGTGTATGTGTGTACATGTGTGTGTGTGTGTGTGTTTAGGCACGCGCGTTTGCGCATGTGGTGTGTGTGTGTGTGTGTACATGTGTGTGTGCTTGTGTGTGTGTGTGTGTGTGTGTGTGTGTGTGTGTGTGTGTGTGTGTGTGTGTGTGTGTGTGTTTAGGCACGTGTGTGTGTGTATACATGTGTGTGTGTGTGTGTGAGTGTATGTGTGTGTAAGTGTGTGTGTGCAAGTGTGTGTGTGTGTGTATGTGTGTTTGTACATATGTGCGCGTGTGTGCGAGTGTGTGTGTGTGTGTGTGTGTATACATGTGTGCGCGTGTGTGTGCGAGTGTGTGTGTGTGTGTGTGTGTGTGTGTGTGTGTGTGTGAGGCCCTGATAGCTGCTATCGAAGCAGTCCACATGACGTGGCAATCACCGTCCATCATGAGCTAGCAAGCCCAGCAGCCACGGACGCCGGGATGGGATTTAGGGAGAGCGAGAGAAGGGATGTGTGTGTGGGGAGAGGGTGGGGGTTGGGGGGGTTGGTGGGGCACGGTGGGGGCCGGTGCTGCCCCGCACCCCCCCTCCACCACCACCACCGCCACCTCCACTCCATTACCCACCTCCCTTTCCACCTGGCCGGCACCGATAGGCACACCCCCACCCCACTCACCACCACCCCCCGCCACTCCTAAACATCTCCCTACCCAATCCCTCCTCGTCCTCCTACATTCCCCCATCACACACCCACAGACACACCATTCTAAAATGCATCCCCCTCTAACTCACTCCCATCATCATCATCATCATAGTCATCATAGTCACCCCCACCCCCCCCCTCCCCCCGGCCCACCACTCACCCCCCAACTTACCCCCCCCCCCCCAACCTCTTCACCCAAAACCACACATACCCACAGTCACACCATTATAGAATACACTCCCTTAGCTCACTCCCAGCACCATCATCATCATCATCATAGTCATCATAGTCACACTCCCCAGCCCCCTCCTCCCCCCCCGCCCCACCACCCTCGCAACATAACCCCCCGCCCCCCTTCAAACCTTCTTCACCCAAAACCACACATACCCACAGTCACACCATTATAGAATACATTCCCCTAACTCACTCCTAACATCGTCATCATCATCATGATAGTCATCATAGTCACACTCCCCAGCCCCGCCCCCCACCCCCCAACATACCCCACACCCCTCCCCCCAAACCTTCTTCACCCAAAATCACATGCCCACAGTCACTCCATTCTAAAATACATTCCTCTAACTCACTCCAAGCATCATCATCATCATCATCATCATAGTCATCATAGTCACCCCCAGCCCCGCCCCCCACCCCCCAAACCTTCTTCACCCAAAATCACATACCCACAGTCACACCATTATAGAATACATTCCCCTAACTCACTCCCAGCACCATCATCATCATCATCATCATAGTCACACACCCCCGCCCCCTCCTCCCCCCCCCCACCACCCCCCTCGCAACATACCCCCCCCCCGACCCCCCCTTCAAACCTCCTTCACCCAAAATCACACATACCCACAGTCACACCATTATAGAATACACTCCCCTAGCTCACTCCTAACAACATCATCATCATCATAGTCATCATGGTCACCCCCTCCGTTCTACGGAGGTCAACTTTTTCTTTAAAGTCAAAACATTTCTGTGCATGCTTTTTTTCCCCTTTAAAAGAATCTAATTATCATTTGGGTATCTCGGTTCTAAAGGACCCTGTTTCTGCAGAAGTATATTTTCTAAAAGACGGGTGAACTAAACAAAAATGGTCTTACACGTAAAATGTTACATGTCTGTATGAGTATGATATTATGTATGAATGGCTGAAACCTGTCTGATTGACACAGGAAACGAATGACGAGCGCCCAATGGCAGCTGTCAGTCGGCTCTACCCAGGTAGGCAGCCTGTTGTGTAAATGGCTCTGTGTTTGTAAAGAGCTTAAGCTGTCAGCGTTGCTGTTTGTGGTGTTAATTTTTCAACGTGACTGTTTGTGTTGTTCAACTTTCAATGTTGCTGCTTGTGTTTTAATAACTATTGATGTTGCTGTTTGTGTTGTTAAAATTTTCATTGTTACTGATTGTGTTGTTCAACTTTCAATGTTGCTGCTTGTGTTTTAATAACTATTCATGTTGCTGTTTGTGTTGTTAAAATTTTCATTGTTACTGTTTGTGTTGTTCAACTTTCAATGTTGGTGCTTTGGATGTTGCTGCTTCTATCGTTTGACTTTCACTGTTGCTGCTTGTAGTTCTGCTTTCGTTGTTGCTGTTTCTGTTGTTCTGCTTATAATGTTGCTGCTTGTATTATTTAATTTTTTTTTTATACGTTGTAGCTTGTATTTATTGACCCTTGAATATTACTGCTTGCGTTGTTTAGCATTTAATGCTGCTGCTTGTGTTCTTCAGCGTTGGGTTATGCTGGCTGGTCAGGCATCTGCTTGGCAGATGTGGTGTAGCGTATATGGATTTGTCCGAACGCAGTGACGCCTCCTTGAGCTACTGAAACTGAAACTGAAACTGAAACTGTTCAGCATCTAATGTTGCTGTTTGTGATGTTTAGCATTTAATGTTGCTGTTTTTGTTATTCAGCATTTAATGTTGCTGTTCTTGTTATTCAGCATTTAATGTTGCTGTTTTTGTTATTCAGCATTTGATGTTGCTGTTCTTGTTATTCAGCATTTGATGTTGCTGTTCTTGTTATTCAGCATTTGATGTTGCTGTTTTTGTTATTCAGCATTTGATGTTGCTGCTTGCGTTGTTTAATGTTTTACGTTGTAGCTTTTATTTATTGGCCCTTGAATATTGCTGTTTGTGTTGTTTAACTTTTCGTGTTGCTGCTTGTGTTGCTGAATGTTGATGCCTGTGTTGTTTAACCTTTAATGTTGCTGCTTGTGTTGCTGAATGTTGATGACTGTGTTGTTTAACCTTTAATGTTGCTGCTTGTGTTGCTGAATGTTGATGACTGTGTTGTTTAACCTTTAATGTTGCTGCTTGTGTTGCTGAATGTTGATGACTGTGTTGTTTAACCTTTAATGTTGCTGCTTGTGTTGCTGAATGTTGATGACTGTGTTGTTTAACCTTTAATGTTGCTGCTTGTGTTGCTGAATGTTGATGACTGTGTTGTTTAACCTTTAATGTTGCTGCTTGTGTTGCTGAATGTTGATGACTGTGTTGTTTAACCTTTAATGTTGCTGCTTGTGTTGCTGAATGTTGATGCCTGTGTTGTTTAACCTTTAATGTTGCTGCTTGTGTTGCTCAATTTTCAACTGACGTTGCTGCTTGTATTTGTTGACCCTTTAATGTTGCTGTTTGCGTTGTTTAATTTTTTTTTTATCGTTGTTGCTTGTATCTATTGACCTCTAAATGTTGCTGCTTGTGTCGTTTAACATTCAGTGTTGCTGCTTGTGTTGTTTAGCATCTAATGTTGCTGCCTGTGTTGTTTAGCATCTAATGTTGCTGCCTGTGTTGTGTAACATTCAGTGTTGCTGTTTGTGTTGTTTAACATTCAGTGTTGCTCTTTGTGTTGTTTAACATTCAGTGTTGCTGTTTGTGTTGTTTAACATTTAATGTTGCTCTTTGTGTTGTTTAACATTCAGTGTTGCTGTTTGTGTTGTTTAACATTGTTGTTTAACATTCAGTGTTGCTGTTTGTGTTGTTTAACATTGTTGTTTAACATTCAGTGTTGCTGTTTGTGTTGTTTAACATTGTTGTTTAACATTCAGTGTTGCTGTTTGTGTTGTTTAACATTCAGTGTTGCTGCCTGTGTTGTTTAGCATCTAATGTTGCTGCCTGTGTTGTTTAGCATCTAATGTTGCTGCCTGTGTTGTTTAGCATCTAATGTTGCTGCCTGTGTTGTGTAACATTCAGTGTTGCTGCTTGTGTTGTTTAACATTCAGTGTTGCTGCCTGTGTTGTGTAACATTCAGTGTTGCTGTTTGTGTTGTTTAACATTTAATGTTGCTCTTTGTGTTGTTTAACATTTAATGTTGCTCTTTGTGTTGCTTAACATTCAGTGTTGCTGTTTGTGTTGTTTAACATTTAATGTTGCTCTTTGTGTTGCTTAACATTCAGTGTTGCTGTTTGTGTTGCTTAACATTCAGTGTTGCTGTTTGTGTTGCTTAACATTCAGTGTTGCTGTTTGTGTTGCTTAACATTCAGTGTTGCTGCCTGTGTTGTTTAGCATCTAATGTTGCTGCCTGTGTTGTTTAACATTCAGTGTTGCTGCTTGTGTTGTTTAACATT
>NC_134884.1:40946453-40948953 GCF_041734735.1 Babylonia areolata
GTGTGTCCCCTTTTGAAGAAAGCTAGTCTTGATCCCGAAAACCTGAAAGAATTTAGACCAGTATCAACCTCCCATTTCTGTCTAAAGTTTTAGAACGTATTGTGCTTGGCCAGCTTATGAAACACCTTGAGATGCACAGTCTCCTTGAGCCTTTTCAGTCAGCGTACAGAAGGGAAACAGCACGGAAACGGCCTTATTACGTGTGGTCAGTGACCTGTTGCTAGCATCTGATGCAGGCAATGTATCCATTCTGTCACTGCTAGACCTTTCTGCAGCATTTGACACGATAGACCATGAAATTATGGTCAGAAGGTTGTGTGCTGTGTTCGGACTCAATGGTACTGTTCTGAAATGGTTTCATTTCTATTTATCAGGTCGCACACACTCTGTCCTTGTAAATGGAAACCAGTCTGTTCCGTCTGTGTTCAGATATGGGGTACCACAAGGTTCCGTCCTGGGACCTGTACTCTTTACAAAGTACACACAACGTCTAAGTTTGATCATTCAACAGTCTGTACCTCACTATCATCTGTTTGCTGACGATTCTCAACTGCATGATTCTACTATTCCCTCTGAAAGTCCATGTTTAGCTTCTTAATTTAAAACTGGTATAGAAAATGTAGCAAAGTGGATGAAACAAAACAAACTAAAAATGAATGACGGCAAAACAGAACTCATGTTAACTGGTAATAAAAATAAGCTCAAGCAGGTAAATACAACGTCTATCATTTGTTCTGGCATAGAAATTTCTTTTTTTTTTACCTCGATTCATCCCTCACGATGGAAACTCATGTGAACCACCTGTGTAAAGTTCTTTACTTTCAGCTTCGTAAGATTAGTAAATCCGCCCCTTCCTGTCTATTGATGCCGCCAACAAACTTACTGTTGCCTTCATTTTATCCCGCCTAGATTATTGTAATTCTCTCTTAGCTGGCCTTCCCAATGATAAACTCTACAAGCTCCAGAAAATACAGAATAGTGCAGCTCGACTCGTCCTTAAAATGTCGAGGAGAGAGAGCGCTACTGCTCTCCTGCGGACACTTCATTGGTTGCCTGTTCAAGCCAGAATTGATTATAAGGTTGCCTGCCTATGCTTTCAGTGCCTGAATTATGATACCAAACCCTCATATCTTTCTGAGCTTATTAACCCGTACTTGTCTAACAGAACACTGAGATCTCTTGATTCCTCCCAGCTGACTGTTCCCCGATACTTCCTTAACTCCTGTGGAAAGAGGTCATTTTCCGTCTTCGGCCCAGCAACTTGGAATTCTCTGCCTATTGCTCTCAGACAAACAACTCCTCTATCTACCTTTAAAGCAAATCTTAAAACTTAACTCTTTAAAAAAAAAAAAAATGCTTGCCATAATTCAAATAGTGCTGTTGTCCCAGGCCCATGGCAATGTGGGTGTGTGTAATGGGAGAGTAGAGAGAATGGGGATGGGTAGATGGATGGTGGTGGTGTGGTTCAAAAGGGAGAATGACCCGATTTTTACCCCTTTTACCTTTTCTACCCAAACTTTTATTTTACAATTTTTACAAAATCTGTGGCATGCAGATTACAATTATGTTCCTTTTTACATGTATGTATTTTAAGTGAAAATTGCTGTCATCTCAGCTGTTTAATCATGCGTGTGTCTGTACGTGTGTGTTAGTGTGAGTGTTGGGGTGTAACAGTTGTAGTATTGATAGCATGTTACTTTGTGAGTTTTATGCATTGAGTTTTTATAATATTAATGATTCTGTTTTCTGTTTCTGCTACTTTTTATATGCTTTCTTGTTTCACTTTGGGTATTGGATTGTAAATCGCTTGGAGCTTGCTTATGCTTGTATTATAGCGCTATATAAAAATAAAATATTATTATTATTATTATTATTATTATTATTATTATTATTATTATTATTACACACACACACACACACACACACACACACACACACACACACACACAACACACACACACACACACACGTGTGTGTGTGTATGTTTTACTACTACATTTAGTTATTTTATTCATTTATACTTTACTACATTTTATGTTAACGCACTATAATCTCTCTCTCTCTCTCTCTCTCTCTCTCTCTGTCTCTCTCTGTATGTATATATATATGCATGTATACATATGAACCTAGGGCAGGCTGTCAACGCTTGATCATGCGTAGGACAGGCACCTGCTTATTTCCTTTTCTTCTTCTTCTTCTTCTTCTTTTTTCTTTTTCTTCTTATATATATATATTTATCAGCAGGTGTGGTGTAGCGTATACGGATCAGTCCACACGCATTGGCACCTTCCCTGAAACTGAAACTGAAACTGAAACGCTCCATACATCATCTCCCCTTTTGTCAGCTGCGGAGACCGTTCTCCGGACACACACACACACACACACACACACACACACACACACACACACACACACACACACACACAAAAGCACACACGCAAACACACACAGAAACATAAACATAAACACGCACACACGCACACACACACACACACACACA
>NC_134884.1:40951453-40953953 GCF_041734735.1 Babylonia areolata
ATTGATGTTCTACTGCCACATATTACTCATGTCATCAATTCTTCCTTGCTGTCTGGTTGTTTCCCTGAAAGCTTCAAGTCTGCTATTGTACGTCCACTCATAAAGAAACCATCTTTGGATCATAATTGCTTGAAAAATTATCGACCTGTCTCTAATCTGTCATTTTTATCAAAACTGCTAGAAAAGATCATATTGTCTCAGCTCTTAGCTCATCTGGAGCAGAATGGCTTACTTAATTCCCACCAGTCAGCTTATAGACGTGGTCATAGTTGCGAAACAGCCCTTCTTAGAATAGTGAATGATTTGCTTTCGGGATTTGATGAGGATAAGATATCTGTTCTCGCTCTCTTAGATTTGTCAGCAGCTTTTGACACTATCGACCACTCTATCCTCTTGAACAGACTTAAAACTTCCTTTGGTATTCGTGACACTGCACTAGCATGGATCACGTCTTACCTGTCAGATCGTACACAGAAAGTGTGTGTAAATGGTACATACTCTAGAATATCTGCCTTGAAATATGGTGTCCCACAAGGGTCCGTCCTAGGTCCTGTTCTTTTCGTGCTGTATGCGGCTCCTGTGTCGGATGTCATCAGTCATCATGCGATGTCGCATGAGAGCTTTGCTGATGACACACAACTTTATCAGTCGGCTTCCATAGCTGAATTTGATGCACTGGTGACTCAAACACAGGAGTGCATTGCTGGCCTAAAGGACTGGATGACTCTCAACAAGCTGCAATTAAATGATGATAAGACTGAATTGATGATAACCTGTCCAAAGAAGTTTCGTCAACATCCTTCCTTTCCTGACTCTGTTCTGATCAATAGCACACCTGTTTCACTTTCTCCCTCTGTTCGCAGTCTTGGTGTAATCCTGGACCAGTCTCTTTCCTTCCAACAGCACATTTCGAATATCTGTAAAGTTGCCTATTTGGAACTGCGTAGAATCAGCTCTATCCGCCACTATCTCTCAACCGATGCAACCAAGACACTTGTATGCTCTCTGGTTCTCTCAAGATTGGATTACTGCAACTCTCTTTTGGCCGGCCTTCCCAAATACCTGTTAGACAGACTCCAACGAATTCAGAATAACGCTGCCAGACTCATTTGCAGAGCTTCTAAATTTGACCATGTTTCTCCTCTCCTTCAGTCTCTCCACTGGTTGCCTGTTTCTGATCGAATAGACTATAAGCTATCCACTCTGACCTTTTCTGCAGTCAACGGATCTGGCCCCAAGTATCTTTCTGAACTCATCCATATCTATACCCCGTCTCGCCAGCTCCGTTCTTCCTCTGATACTCGACTTCTCAGGATACCTCACGTCAGAAGTAAGACCTATGGACACAGATCGTTTTCTTTTCAATCGCCAAAGACGTGGAACAAGCTCCCTGATAACCTCCGTCACTCTGATTCCCTCGCATCTTTTAAATCTCGTCTCAAAACTCACCTTTTCCCTCAGCAATGAGTTCAATTGTGGCAGGTCCACAACTACATGCATGTATATGAATGTGTGTGTATTGCGTGTGCGTGTGTTTATGTACGTTTGTGCCTGCCTATGTGTGCGTATTTGTTAGGGTAGCTGTTAGATACACATGTATGTTAAAATGTATGTATGCAGTGTGTGTGTGTGTGTGCGTGCGTGCGTGTGTGTGCGCGTACGTGCGTGCGTGCGTGTGTGTGTGTGTGTGTGGTCACATTTTGGTGTGTGTATGTAACATAGATATAATGTTTTATGTTATCAAAAGCGTTTTTGTAAAGCACCTAGAGCAGATTTCTGGATAGTGTGCTATATAAGTATCCATTATTATTATTATTATTATTATTATTATTATTATTATTATTATTATTATGTCTATTTCTATGTCCATTTGTGATTGTGTGTGTGTCCGCGCGAGCGTGTTTGTGTGTGTGTGTGTGTGTGTATGTATGTATGTCTGTGTGGTGGTGTGTTTGTGTGTCTGTGTGTTCTTGTCTGTATGTCTATTTTAGTGTCCATTTGTGTGTGTGTGTGTGTGTGTGTGTGTGTGTGTGTGTGTGGGTGGGTGGGTGGGTGGGTGGGTGGGTGTCGTTGTCGGTGTGTGCACGCGGGCGGAAGTACATGCGTGCACGTGTGTGCGAGCGTGCGTCGGTATGAGTGCGTGCCTCTAGGTGCGTGTGTGTGTGTGTGTGTGTGTGTGTGTGTGTGTGTGTGTGTGTGTGTGTGTGTGTGTGTTGTGGGAGGTGGAAGAGGAGAGAGGGGTTCTTCACTGATTAGATGTGAAACGACAGTGTGTGTGCCATATGATGACGCCATCACCCTCTGTCCCGTCTGTTCACAGATGCAGGTGTTGACCATATAGGTTTCCCATATGCTTATGTCTCGAGATACGAATAGTGTTGTGTGTACATGGTAATTGTTCTTTTTTCATCAGTCATTCTGGGACTGAATTTTGTTGACATGTGTTTCGCAGCTTGCGAGAGAGAGAGAGAGGGAGAGAGAGAGAAAGAGAGAGAGAGAG
>NC_134884.1:40988953-40996453 GCF_041734735.1 Babylonia areolata
TGTTGTTTTTGTCGTTCTTGTCACTGTTGTTGTTGTCGTCGTCGTCGTCGTTGTTGTTGTTGTTCCTGTTGTTGTTGTTCCTGTTGTTTCTGTCGTTCTTGTCACTGTTGTTGTCGTTGTCGTCGTCGTCGTTGTCGTTGTTGTTGTTGTTGTTCCTGTTGTTTCTGTCGCTCTTGTCACTGTTGTTGTCGTCGTCGTCGTTGTTGTTGTTGTTGTTGTTTCTGTCTTTCTTGTCACTGTTGTTGTTGTCGTCGTCGTCGTCGTCGTTGTTGTTGTTGTTCCTGTTGTTTCTGTCGTTCTTGTCACTGTTGTTGTTGTCGTTGTCGTCGTCGTCGTTGTTGTTGTTGTTGTTGTTGTTGTTGTTCCTGTTGTTTCTGTCGTTCTTGTCACTGTTGTCATTGTCGTCGTCGTCGTCGTCGTTGTTGTTGTTGTTGTTGTTCCTGTTGTTTCTGTCGTTCTTGTCACTGTTGTTGTTGTCGTCGTCGTCGTCGTTGTTGTTGTTGTTTTTGTTGTTCCTGTTTGTTTGTTTTTTTGTCGTTCTTGTCACTGTTGTTGTTGTCGTTGTCGTCGTTGTTATCGTTGTTGTTGTTGTTGTTCCTGTTGTTTCTGTCGTTCTTGTCACTGTTGTTGTTGTCGTTGTCGTCGTTCTTGTCACTGTTGTTGTTGTCGTTGTCGTTGTTGTTATCGTTGTTGTTGTTGTTGTTCCTGTTGTTTCTGTCGTTCTTGTCACTGTTGTTGTTGTCGTTGTTGTCGTTGTTGTTACTGTTGTGTCCGTTGTTGTTGGCGTTTTAGTCACTGTTGTTGTCGTCGTCGTTGTCGTTGTTTTTGTTGTTGATGTTGTTGTTGTTGTTCCTGTTGTTTTTGCTGTTCTCGTCGTTCTTGTCACTGTTGTTGTTGTCGTAGTCATCGTTGTTGTTGTTGTTGTTGTTGTTCCTGTTGTGTCTGTTTCTGTCGTTCTTGTCACTGTTCTTGTTGTCGTTGCCGTCGTTGTTATCGTTGTTGTTTCTGTTGTGTCCGTTGTTGTCGTCGTTGTCGTTGTTGTTGATGTTGTTGTTGTTGTTCCTGTTGTTTTTGCTGTTCTCGTCGTTCTTGTCACTGTTGTTGTTGTCGTCGTTGTTATTGTTGTTGTTCCTGTTGTGTCTGTTGTTCATGTCGTTTTAGTCACTGTTGTTGTTGTCGTAGTCATCGTTGTTGTTGTTAGTGTTGCTGTTGTTGTTGGTTATGTCAGTGTTACGCTAAGGATCCATGGAGAGGCTGACCAACGACACTTGACGGGGCATGTTTTGAATTCCACGGCCTGACCCCTGACCCCTGACCCCTGGGAGTCACGACAGGTGCGTGGAGGAAGGAGACAGAGCACATGGCCGCACTGCGATAAGCCAGATGTGACGTCATGAGCACACTGAAAATAGCCCCCTGTTCCAAACGACTGAACACGGAAAACAATAAGGTAAAACGATGCCCTTTTTTTTTTGAGAGAGAGACTTTCATGTTGTCACAAGTCTGAAGGATAGATAACACGAGAAACCTATCGAGCAAGCACCTGGCAAACCCGTAGAGAAGAAAAGAACCCACGGGCGATAACAACAACAACAACAACAACAACAAAGGGTTTGTCGAAATTCTGTAGAAAAATCCGCTTTGATTGTACAACAAGCGCAGTCAACAACAACAACAAAAAAAAAAAGGAGACAGACACAGACACACACAGACACACAGACACACACACATACATGCATACACACACACACACAGGGGAGGCGATGCTGTTGCCATGTACTCTACCCTGCCCAGGAGGAGAAAAAGCCGAATTTCACACAGAAAAATCTGTTTGTGACAAAAAGTAACATCACACAATACAACGCAACGCCAAGCAACGTAACGCAACACAACACAAGCTCTGTTTTGTTGTTTTGGTTTTTACTGTTGTTGTTGTCGTTGTCATCGTTGTTGTCCTTATTGCCGGCTGTTCCTGTTGTCGTTGCTGTTGTTGTTATTGTAGCTGTTGTTGTTGTTGTTGCTGCTGTCCAGTTGTGGCCCGCATTGTTCTTGTTGTCGTCTTTGTTGTAAGTGTTAATGTTATTACCGTTGTGGGTGTTACGATATTTTGTATTTTTATTTCTTTTTATCACAACAGATTTCTCTGTGTGAAATTCGGGCTGCTCTCCCCAGGAAGAGCGCGTCGCTACACTACAGCGCCACCCATTATTTGTTGGGGTTTTTTTTCCTGCATGCAGTTTCATTTGTTTTTCCTATCGAAGTGGATTTTTCTACAGAATTTTGCCAGGAACAACCCTTTTGTTGCCGTAAGTTCTTTAACGTGCCCTAAGTGCATGCTGCACACGGGACCTCGGTTTACCGTCTCATCCGAATGACTAGCGCCCAGACCACCACTCAAGGTCTAGTGAAGTGGGAGAAAATATCGGTGGCTGAGCCGTGATTCGAACCAGCGCGCTCAGATTCTCTCGCTTCCTAGGTTCCAGAGGGAGGTTGACCGATGACAGACAGATGACGGACGTGTTTTGAATGTAAACCCATGGAGGTGCAGGTATTGCCACATGTGAGGACCCAGCGAAGCCGTAAAGAAAAAGAACACCACGGGCAACAAACATAGGGTTCACAATTCTATAGAAAAATCTGCTTTGATCGTAAAAACATAAGGACAGGCCCAGCGCTTCCTTTTTGAGGAAGTGTCTGGGTTTGTTCCAATGTACCTTTTATTTACCTGTGTGCTAGCTGAATCGGTAGCGTAAGCAGCACTGACTTGAAGTTGTGTACCTTGTGAATGGAGAGAGTTACCACTCTTTACTATTTGTTAATCGTAAAAACATATACATTCACTCGCAGACAGAAAAAAAAAAAAGAGAAGAGAATGATTATGCTTCTTCTTTTTTTTTTTTTCTTTTTTTTCTTTTTTTTTTTTTAATAGAGAGACAGGAGGTGCGGCTTTTGCGCTGCACTCTCCCCTCCCCGGATGGAGAGCCACTGAATTTCACACAGAGTAATCTGTCATGACAAACAGTAGAATAACACAACACAACACAACACAGCACAACACAACACAACACAACACAACACAGCACAGCACAGCACAGCACAGCACAGCACAGCACAGCACAACACAACACAACACAACACAGCACAGCACAGCACAACACAACACAACACAACACAGCACAACACAACACAGCACAGCACAACACAACACAGCACAACACAGCACAATGCTACAAAACAAAACGCAACATAACGCACCGTAATGTAACGCAACACAGTGCAATGTAACGCAACGTAACGCAACACACTGCAATGTAACGTAACGCAACGTAACGCAACACAGTGCAATGTAACGCAACGTAACGCAACGTAACGCAATGTAACGCGACACAGTGCAATGTAACGCAACGTAACGCAAAAAAGTGCAATGTAACGCAACATAACGCAATGCAACGCAACACAGTGCAATGTAACGCAACATAACGCAACATAACGCAACGTAACGCAACACATTGTAATGTAACGCAACGTAACGCAACACAGTGCAATGTAACGCAACAAAGTGCAATGTAACGCAACATAACGCAACATAACGCAACATAACGCAACGTAACGCAACACATTGTAATGTAACGCAACGTAACGCAAAAAAGTGCAATGTAACGCAACATAACGCAATGCAACGCAACACAGTGCAATGTAACGCAACATAACGCAACATAACGCAACGTAACGCAACACATTGTAATGTAACGCAACGTAACGCAACACAGTGCAATGTAACGCAACAAAGTGCAATGTAACGCAACATAACGCAATGTAACGCAACACAATGCAATGTAACGCAACATAACGCAATGTAACGCAACACAGCGCAACGTAACGCAACGTAACGCAACGTAACGCAAAACAACGCAAGCTCTCTTTTGTTGTTTCGGTTTTTGTTGCTGTTGTTGTTGTTGTTGTGTTGTTTTTGTTGTTGCGGTTGCTGTTGTCATTGTTATTATTGTCGTAGTTGATGTTGTTGTGGCCGCTGTTGTCTTTGTCATCGTTGTCGCTGCTGATGTTGTTGTAGTGATTGTCCTTGCTATTGTCCTTGCTGTCGTCCCTGTTGTCGTTATCGTTGTCATTGTTCTTGTTATTGTAGCTACTACTGTTCGCTGCACTGAATTGTTGTTCACGTCGTTCTGGTCGTTTTTGTTGTTGTTGTTGTCGTCGTCGTCTTTGTTGTTGTAATTGTAAATGTTACCGTTGTTGGTGTTACGTTAAGGATCCAAGGATCTGAGGGGGCGGGGGGAGGGGTGGGGGTTGGGGGGGATGGGGTGGGGGGTTGACCGACGACAGATGACGGGCGTGTTTGGAATTCCACGGCCTGACCCCTGACCCCTGACCCCTGGGAGTCACGACAGGTGCGTGGAGGAAGGAGACAGAGCACATGGCCGCACTGCGATAAGCCAGATGTGACGTCATGAGCACAGTGAAAATAGCCCCTGCTCCTAACGACTGAACACGGAAAACAATAAGATATAATAAAACGATGCCTTTTTTTTTTTGAGAGAGAGACTATAACGTTGTCACAAGTCTTTCCTAGATGACTCGATTTAAACCGATCGAGGTTCCGATATTGTTGCCGCAACATAATAATAATAATGGATACTTATATAGCACACTATCCAGAAATCTGCTCTAGGTGCTTTACAAAAGCGCTTTTGTTAACATAAAACATTACATCTATGTTACATCCACACACCAAAATGTTACCACCGACACACACACATAGACACAGACACACACACACACGCGCGCGCGCGCGCGCACGCACGCACGCACACACGCACACACACACACTTCATACATACATTTTAACATACATGTGTATCTAACAGCTATCCTAACACATACGCACACATTGGCAGGCACAAACTTACATATACCCAGCAAACCCGCAAAAGAAAAGAACCCACGGCAACAACAAGCAAAGGGTTTGTCGAAATTCTATAGAAAAAAAATCCGCCTTGATTGTAAAACAAATACTCAGACAAAAAACAATAAACAGATGAGAATAAAATTATTTATTTTAAAAAAGAGAGAGAGAGAGAGAGAGAGAGAGAGAGAGAGAGAGAGAGAGAGAGGGGAGGAGGCGCTGTCGTTGCGATGCACTCTACCCCGTCCGCGGGGAGGGTTGGGGGTGGGGGGGGGTGGTGGGGGGGGGGGACGGGGGGGGGGGGCAGAGCAACCGAGTTTTACACATAAATCTGTTGTGCCAAAAAGTAGAATAACACAACACACACACAAAAAAACAACAACAACAAACAAACAGCAACACGACACAAGCTCTGTTTTGTTGTTTCGTCTTTTTTTGTCTTTTTTTTTTTTTTTTTTTTTTTTTTGGTCTTTTTTTTTCCCCCTTTGACTTGACATTGTGTAACGTCCCGTCTTGTCTCTCCCCTTGTCTTCTGTTATGGAGTGGTGTCCTGTCTTGTCTGGTCTTTTGTAACCATGAGCTGTCTTGTCTTGTCTTTTGTAATTGTGAGCTGTCTTGCCTTGTCTTGTGTAATTGTGAGCTGTCTTGTCTTGTCTTGTGTAATTGTCAGCTGTCTTGTCTTTGTCTTTTGTAACTGTGAGCTGTCTTGTCTTTTGTGATTGTGAACTGTCTTGTCTTTTGTAATTGTGAGCTGTCTTGTCTTGTCTTGTGTAATTGTGAGCTGCCTTGTCTTTTGTGATTGTGAGCTATCTTGTCTTGTCTTTTGTAATTGTCAGCTGTCTTGTCTTTTGTAATTGTCAGCTGTCTTGTCTTGTCTTGTGTAATTGTCATCTGTCTTGTCTTGTCTTTTGTAATTGTGAGCTGTCTTGTCTTTTGTAACCATGAGCTGTCTTGTCTTGTCTTTTGTGATCATGAGCTGTCTTGTCTTGTCTTTTGTGATTGTGAGCTGTCTTGTCTTTGTCTTTTGTGATTGTGAGCTGTCTTGTCTTGTCTTGTGTAATTGTCATCTGTCTTGTCTTGTCTTTTGTAATTGTCATCTGCCTTGTCTTGTGTAACTGTCAGCTGTCTTGTCTTTTGTAATTGTGAGCTGTCTTGTCTTGTGTAATTGTCATCTGTCTTGTCTTGTCTTGTGTAATTGTCATCTGTCTTGTCTTTTGTAATTGTGAGCTGTCTTGTCTTGTGTAATTGTCATCTGTCTTGTCTTTTGTAATTGTGAGCTGTCTTGTCTTGTGTAATTGTCATCTGTCTTGTCTTGTGTAATTGTCATCTGCCTTGTCTTGTGTAATTGTCATCTGTCTTGTCTTTTGTAATTGTGAGCTGTCTTGTCTTGTCTTGTGTAATTGTCATCTGTCTTGTCTTGTGTAATTGTCATCTGTCTTGTCTTTTGCAATTGTGAGCTGTCTTGTCTTGTCTTTTGTAATTGTGAGCTATCTTGCCTTGTCTTGTGTAATTGTGAGCTGTCTTGTCTTGTCTTGTGTAATTGTGAGCTGTCTTGTTTTTGTAATTGTGAGCTGTCTTGTCTTGTGTAATTGTGAGCTGTCTTGTCTTTGTCTTTTGAAATTGTGAGCTGTCTTGTCTTGTGTAATTGTGAGCTGTCTTGTCTTGTGTAATTGTGAGCTGTCTTGTTTTGTCTTGTGTAATTGTCAGCTGTCTTGTCTTTTGTAATTATGAGCTGTCTTGTCTTTTGTAATTGTCAGCTGTCTTGTCTTGTCTTGTGTAATTGTGAGCTGTCGTGTCTTGTCTTGTGTAATTGTGAGCTGCCTTGTCTTGTCTGTTGTAATTGTGAGCCGGGTGAGATGGAGAGAACTGGTTGCCAGGTCATCAGTGGAGACTAGCGGATAGAAGGGGGAGGAGGAGGAGAAGAAAGAAACAAAACAGCAAAAACTCTGCTTATGGGGGCACGGACCGACATCTTTCCCACACAACTATTAAACTCTCTCCATACGAACGGCGAAAGAGACGACGTTAACAGCGTTTCATCTCAATTACCATCATCAAAATATTGCAAGCAGAACGCTCTTATACTGAAGAGGTGAATGTTGACAAAGAATGCCACAGTTCTGACGACGGAAGCTAAAGGTTGGATCATTGAGACACCCACTGGACATCCGAGGGGTCTGTGTAGAGGAGAAGAGAGGACTGGCCGTACTGAGTGAGTTAACCGTCACATGTTATCTTCTTCATCTCACCCTGTTCTTTGTCTCTCTCTCTCTCTCTCTCTCTCTCTCTCTCTCTCTCTCTCTCTCTCTCTCTCTCTCTCTCTCTCTCTCTCTCTCAGGACGTCGCTCAGTCTCAGACCTGTCCATTCCGGGGAATTCATTTGTAGTTGTATTTGTATTTCTTTTTATCACAACAGATTTCTCTGTGTGAAATTCGGGCTGCTCTCCCCAGGGAGAGCGCGTCGCTACACTACAGCGCCACCTATTTTTGGGTTGTTTTTTTTCCCTGCATGCAGTTTTATTTGTTTTTCCTATCGATGTGGATTTTTCTACAGAATTTTGCCAGGGACAACCCTTTTG
>NC_134884.1:41001453-41003953 GCF_041734735.1 Babylonia areolata
TCCTTAACTGTTAGAGAACCGTGTGTCAATGTAGGATGAAACAGGAAACTGTGCAAAGTTCCCATTTTGTCTTTAACTTTTAGTAAACCGTGTATGTAGGATGGAACAGGAAAGTGTGGAAAGTTCCCATTTTGTCTTTAACTTTTAGTGAATCGTGTATGTAGGATGGAACAGGAAAGTGTGCAAAGTTCCCATTTTGTCTTTAACTTTTAGTGAAACCGTGTATGTAGGATGGAACAGGAAAGTGTGCAAAGTTCCCATTTTGTCTTTAACTTTTAGTGAACCGTGTATGTAGGATGGAACAGGAAAGTGTGCAAAGTTCCCAAGCGGTCCTTAGCTTTTGTTGAGAACCCTGTGTGGATGACGAAACCGGGTCACCCTAAGTCATGCTCACTGTGTCTTATCTTGCATCGTTACGAAAATTGGTCAACACCTGTTAGTCTGTCCTGATCACCATATGTCCGCTGACACAATGTTCCCAAATTTGTTGTGTTTATCTTGCAACGGTTTTTAGCCCATAGAACATATTGCATTCTTCAAATAGATTCACTCAGATGAGTCACTCCTGCAAGCTTTTATTTGTCACAATTGTTGTATTGATTAATGGTGCCTTTGAATAAAACCGATGTTCTGTGTGTGTGTGGATATATCTGCTGGGCTTCAGAATCAGCATCCCTTTATATATATATATGTCAGTGTAGGATATATCTTGCATAGAGAAATCAGTTTCAAGTGGTGAAGTCTGTGACACATACAGACCATAAGCAGAACAGTATACAACATCAAACACACACACACACACAGCAAAGTCAAATCAAGCCCGTTAATAAAAGATCACAATTCCGCTATCATCAAACACACACACGCACACACACACACACACACACACACACACACACACACACACACACACACACACACACATAAACGTGCACGCACACGCACATGGTAATATCAATAATGATATATATATATATATATATATATATATATATATATATATATATATATATATATCAATACCACACACAATAGAGAAATAAAAGCAAACTCGCCACACAAACAGCGTCAATTTCTACAGTAACATGAACACATCTGTATCAGATTAGTTGATTATTGAATTCACCAATACCTTTTTTTTTTCTTTTTCCTTGTTCTTTTTTTTTTTTTTTTTTTTTTTTTTTCGGGCTGCAGTGGGGGCTCAGGTGTGGATAGAAGCGACGCATTGTTATGGAGCGTCCTTCGCGAGGCGGGGGTACCTTCTCTCAGAGAGCTGTTCACGTTATCTGAGTAACACTGCAAGTGTCTGTCCCTCTCGGGCCTGATTGACAGCGAGGGTATAGGATGGAAGAAGGGTATAGGAGAGAAACAGCCCCTGGTATAGATCCCAAATGGATCTCCGTAGAGATGGATCCTTAGCGATGCTTGTTCTCATCCTCTTCAAGTCACCGTGAAACACAGAGCCCTGTTTTTTTGGAAGGGGTTCTTCTGGATGCTGGTATCCCGTATGGGGCTGCACGATGACTTTAGTGTACAATAATTGTTTTCCTGGTGTATATTTGTGTTACCGCCTGTGACGTGATGTAATGTAATGTAATATAATGTGTTGTATTCATTGTGTTGTATTGTATTAATAGTATTGTATTGTGTCGTGTCGCGTCGCATTGCGTTGTAGTGCAACGTGATGTGTTGTGTTCATTATTATTATTATTATTATTATTATATTTATATAGCGCTGAATCTTGTGCAGAGACAAATCAAAGCGCTTTCGCACCAGTCATTCACACGCATGCATAACTCTAAAGCTGGAAAAACTTAAGACAAGGAGGATGCAGGGAAGGGAGGCTATTTTGGGAAGAGGTGGGTTTTAAGACCAGACTTAAAAGAGCTGAGTGCGGAGACCTGACGAAGAGAAAGAGGAAGTTCATTCCAATAGCAAGGTCCAGAGACGGAGAAAGAACGTGTTTGTGTTGTCTTGTCTTGTATTGTATTGTATTATGTTGTATTGTTTTGTATTTTGTGTTACTTTTCATGACATCATATTTCTATTTGTGAACATCGGGCTGCTCTCCCCGTGGAGAGTTTTTTTGTTTTTTTTTTGTTGTTGTTGTTTTGTTTTTTTGCTTTTTTTGTTGTTGTTTTTTTCTTTTATTCTTCTTTTTTTTCTTTTTTTTTCTTTTTTTTTTTTTGTGTGTTTTGTTCCAAGTGCATTTCCTTTACAACCAAAGTGGGTTTCTTTCGTGGGTTTTTTTTTTCGTGTGTGTGGTGTGCGTGTGTGTGTGTGTGTTGTTGTTGTTGTTGTTGTTGTTGTTGTTTGCTGTGTTTTTTTTTCAATAGAATTTTGCCAGGGACAACCCTGATATTGCCCTATGGTTCTGGGTTTTTGTTTTTGTTTTTGTTTTTGTTGTTGTTGTTTTTGTTTTTACGTTCATGCACTGAGTGTGTGCTACGGTATACGGAACTCCGGTTTATCGTCTTATGTGAATGAATGACTAGCTCC
>NC_134884.1:41013953-41018953 GCF_041734735.1 Babylonia areolata
TGCCTCTCCTTCTCCCTCCTTGCACTGTGCCCTGAAGGAATGTCTTGGCAAGCCCTGATGATCTCATGACATATTCATACCATTTGAGCTTGCGTCTCTTGACCAAGGTCCACAGGTCTTCGTAGGGCCCACTTGTCTGATTCTGTTTCGAACTTCTTCGTTCGTGATATATCGATATGATCATTGTAGGAGATGCCCAGGAGTCTTCGAAAACATCTCATCTCAGTGGACTGTATTCTCTTTTCTATTTCAGCTGTTAAGGTCCACGATTCACATGCATACAAGAGTATTGTCACCAGGGTACGCATCAGTCTGATCTTTGAGCCGAGTGCAATGTTCCGGTTGTTCCAGATGTATCTCAGTTTTGTGAGCGCTGCTGTCGCCTGTGCAATCCTGGAGAGTACTTCGGGTTTGGCCCAGCTGCAAGCCTTTATAAATCTATGATGTAAGCTGAGCGTTGGGCGGACGAAGAATGTCAAACAGGCATTCAGGGTCAGTCGCTAGTAGACTATATGAGTCAGAGAAGCAGGATGGAGGTTGGAGAGAGTTTGTGTGGCGGAATTCCGGATTGAACTGGTAGCGGCGGTACAGCGATGATTTGGGAGTGAGAGCGATGTGTTGGTGCCGCTGTTCATGGTGAAGATCAGTCTGGCGACATTGTTCAACATCTCAGTTTTGGAGAAGACAAGATATGACAAGACAAGACAAGACTAAACAAGACTAGACAAGACAAGACAAGACAGGACAAGACTAGAATAGACAAGACACGGGACAAGACTAGACAAGACAAAGCATGTTTTATTGTGACGATTGTATAATCCTTTTTCTTCTTCTTCTTCTTTCTGGTTTTGCTCCAACTGGAGCACAGAGACGACACGGTATTTGTCCACTTTATAGACATCCATAAAAGCATAATTTTGTTATATAACTCATAGAAAAATTATTGAATATTATTACCAAATTCTATAATCTCTGTGTTTTTAATTGATTCTTTTTTTTTCTCTTTTACTTCCACTGACTAACTTGCAGAAAACGAAAACGGATCTTGCAGAGCTGCTTTTCAGACAAATGCTTTTAGTTAGGTTGTGTGTGTGTGTGTGTGTGTGTGTGTGTGTGTGTGTGTGTGTGTGTGTGTGTGTGTGTGTGTGTTTTGGGGGGATGGGTGGGTGTTGTTTGTTTGTTTTTTTGTTTGTTTCCTTGTTTGTTTGTTTTTCTTGTGTGTGTGTGTGTGTGTGTGTGTGTGTGTGTGTGTGTGTGTGTGTGTGTGTGTGTGTGTGTGTGTATGTGTGTGTGTGTGTGTGTATGTGTCTCTGTGTGTGTATGTGTGTGTGTGTGTGTGCTTCTGTGTGTGTGTGTGTGTGTGTGTGTTTTTCTCTGTGTGTATGTGTGTGTGTGTATGTGTGTGTGTGTTTCTCTGTGTGTGTGTGTGTGTGTGTGTGTGTGTGTGTGTGTGTGTGTGTGTGTGTAATTCAGAATACTGTGGACATTCCATCATCAAATGAACCTCGTCTCTGATTGCTGACATACTGCATTCCTTACAGCTTCTGAACTCATACAGCATGCTTTTATGCATTTGCAGTTGAAATTGGAACTTCTCATTACTGCATCTAAGATTAAAGAACCTCATAACATTATGTCTGGCAACAAAAAAAAAGAAGTGATATATGGCCCGCCGCTGTGGTGGAAACTAGTACGTTTGAAATGCCCATGACATTAACAGTTATTTCACACACACACACACACACACACACACACACACACACACACACACACACACACACACACACACACACACACACACACACGTAACAACACAACCGTTCACTTAAAACCATCAACAAAATTTCCGAGTCTCTCTCTCTCTCTCTCTGTCTCTCTCTCTCTCTGTCTCTGTCTCTCTCTCTCTCTCTCTGTCTGTCTCTCTCTGTCTCTTTCTCTCTCTTTCTCTCTCTCTTTCTTTTTCTGTGTGAACAGTTTATAACTGCTCACGCCTTTTTTCCCCCCTTACTAATAACTTTAACACCGCTGCTGCACGTATAAGCCAACAAGCTATCTAGAGAGTGGCTGGCTGGCTGGCTCGCTGGCTGGCTGGTATAGTATGGCTCACGCGCGCACAGTACAGGCGCTTCACATTAGCACCTCTTCTCCAATCGCTTTCCCCCCCCTGTATACTCCCCCCCCGCCCCCCCGCCCCCCTCAACCCCCACCTCCCCATACCAGCGAAGCGAGCGCGTGAAGGCAGAAACATATTTATGTATTCAAAAACACCCCGTTTTGTCAATAAGCACACGCGTCTGGTCGGTCCCCCCCCCCCCACACACACACACACACCCCATCCCCCACCCCCCTGCCCCACTTCCCACTCCACACACCCCCCCACCCCTTACACCCTTCCTCTCTCGCACGGAGGAGAGAGGAGGGGGTGGGGGAGGGGAGAGGGAAGAGAAAGGGAAAACAGAAAGTGGTGGTGGGGGAGGGGGTGGGGGTGTGTGTGTGGAGGGGTGGGGGGGGGAGTTGGGGGGAAGCAGGAGGAGGGAGGGTGGTAAAGACCTGCTCTCTTCTGGAACAACTCTTGAAGGCCTGGCTTTGCAATCCACCCCACGTGCGCTGGAGACAGTGTGTCTGGCGGAAATCTGGCGAACACATTTTCTAAAAGCAGCGGTATGCCGCCCGCCACACAGAACAGTGCCACAGCAGTCACAGTGCAGTGCAAGTAGAGATGCGAGGGGCCTCCTGCCTCCTGCCTCCCCCCCTGCCTCTTGCTGTATGTCTGGCACCATGGTGGGTGGGTGGGGAAGGAGGGGGATGGAGGGGTGGTGGGATGCGATGGGGGGTAGGGGGGTGGGTGGGAGGAGAGCAGGGTGGTGGGTGAGGTGAGTGGTGGAAGAGGGGGGGGGGGTGAAGGGTGAGGGGGGAGGTAAAGGTGTGCGCTGGAAGTATGTGATGATGATGATGATGATGATGGTGATGATGATGATGATATTTGTATTTTCTATTTGTATTTGTATTTCTTTTTTTATTACAATAGATTTCTCTGTGTGAAATTCGGGCTGCTGTCCCCCCCAGGGAGAGCGCGTAGCTACACTACAGCGCCACCCTTTTTTTTTTTTGTATTTTTTCCTGCGTGCAGTTTTATTTGTTTTTTTCCTATCGAAGTGGATTTTTCCACAGAATTTTGCCAGGAACAACCCTTTTGTTGCCGTGGGTTCTTTTACGCGCGCTAAGTGCATGCTGCACACGGGACCTCGGTTTATCGTCTCATCCGAATGATGATGATGGTGATGACGTACAGGTGCGTGCAACGGACGATTTGAAAAAAAAATCCAACATCTGAATTCTTATCCTTGTATTTGTAGAAACATATTTGATTTTCCAAATCCATGGGATTTAGTTTGTTAGTTTTTGGTCGTTTCTTTGTGTGTGTGTGTGTGTGTGTGTGTGTGTGTGTTGTATGTTTAATTTCTTATGCACTATTTCTCAAAATATTCATTACCATTATCAATATCATGAACATGGCTATGACGACGATGATGGTGATGATTTTTTTTTTTTTTTAATGTATGATTATCAGGAGAAGTAATGATGATGATGGATGGATAGCTGCTGTTATCGTCGTCATCATCGCCGTTTTCGTTTATTGAATAATATCCCTTAAAGTGCTGGATACAATAAAACGTGCATACAGAAATCATGCTCAAAACAAAGGGACTGTTTGCCTCCGCTACCTGTGCTCTGATCTGGGGCATTTGTATACTTATTAGTAAGAATAGATAGGTAAACCTATTCATTTTGTGGAAAGTAGAGTGAATGAAGAATCCGATAAAAGTAAGAAAAAGGCTGTACCTTGTGTGGAGTTGGAGGTATTCCACGGGATATAATCAACAAATCATAATGGCATTGGAAAGTGTTGCCAAGCGCTTTTTCTGTTGTTGGGTTCTTCTTCTTCTTCTTCTTCTTCTTCTTCTTCTCCTTCTCCTTCTTCTTCTTCTTCTTCTCCTTCTTCTCCTTCTCCTCCTTCCCCTTCTTCTTCTTCTTCTTCTCCTACTGCGTTCGTGGGCTGCAACTCCCACGTTCACTCGTATATACGTGAGTGGGCTTTTACGTGTATGACCGTTTTTACCCCGCCATGTAGGCAGCCATACTCCGCTTTCGGGGGTGTGCTGACATGGATTACAGGATCTTTAATGTGCGTATTTGATCTTCTGCTTGCGTATACTACACGAAGGGGGTTCAGGCACTAGCAGGTCTGCACATATGTTAACCTGGGAGTTCGTAAAAATCTCCACCTTTTACCCACCAGGCGCCGTCACCGTGATTCGAACCCGGGACCCTCAAATTGAAAGTCCAACGCTTTAACCACTCGGCTACTGCGCCCTTCTCTTGCTGGGTTCAAAAACGCTTTGGTTTAACCAAATTTTACACTTGAAAGCAATATGCATAAGTATCACACATACATACACGCGCGTGCGCACGCACGCACGCACACTCGCGCACACACACATACACATCAGTCGCAAACAGAGCTAGACAGCAGGATTATGTAATGCATAAGCCCTATCCCCACGACTGTTGAAGGATAAAAATGATGGGCTTACCAAAGCGTCTTTTCGTAGACAGAATTAAACATTCAAAAGATTGTTCTCAATTAAGTACATTAAAATATATGAGGAATAAGAAGAAAAAAAACTGACACAGAAATATGGGAAAATAGAACACAGCCATAACCTAGATGACTGTTTTAAACAGCGACTGTTTGAAACTAACGTCCGAAATATTCATGTGTTTCGGAAGCCTTTCATAACTACATCTACTTTTTAACTCTTTCACCGCCAAGCTCGCATTTATGCACAGGCGTGGCAGAGGACCCATGTCACTGAAAGTTGGCCATTCATTGGTCTGTTATCCATGAACCTAGTGCTCTTAATGTTCGGTGGTAGGATAGGCCGTATTTTCTATACATCGCAGGGGGAATCCCCAGCTATTCTTAGCCACTGTCTTTT
>NC_134884.1:41028953-41041453 GCF_041734735.1 Babylonia areolata
AAATAATAATAATTATAATATAAAAAAGGTAGTAATAATAATAATAATAAAATAATAATAATAAATAAATAAATAAGACAACAATGATGATAAATAAGCAAATAAATGTCAAACATGAAGACACACATTCACACATACACCCACATAACAGATATGCACCAAACATGCAGTTTCACAGATATGAAAGCACAGTCCAATACATATGGTTGTGGCAATAAACTGAAAGCAAGCTGTATACTGCGTTGTGCCGCAAAAGGGGGTATGGACCGACATCCTTCCCCACAAAAGCATTCACTAACAATACTTTTTGCTCATCACAACTGTGGTTGTACGTACTAAACGTGAAGAAAGAAAGAAAGAAAGAAGAAGAAGAAGTATCCATATCAAGTCAAATCAAGAAGAAGAGGAAGTATCCATATCAAGTCAAATCAAGAAGAAGAAGAAGTATCCATATCAAGTCAAATCAAGAAGAAGAGGAAGAAGAAGTATCCATATCAAGTCAAATCAAGAAGAGGAAGTATCCATATCAAGTCAAATCAAGAAGACGAAGAAGTATCCATATCAAGTCAAATCAAGAAGAAGAGGAAGAAGAAGTATTCATATCAAGTCAAATCAAGAAGAAGAAGAAGTATCCATATCAAGTCAAATCAAGAAGAAGAGGAAGAAGAAGTATTCATATCAAGTCAAATCAAGAAGAAGAAGAAGTATCCATATCAAGTCAAATCAAGAAGAAGAAGAAGTATCCATATCAAGTCAAATCAAGAAGAGGAAGAAGAAGTATTCATATCAAGTCAAATCAAGAAGAAGAAGAAGAAGAAGTATTCATATCAAGTCAAATCAAGAAGAAGAAGAAGAAGTATCCATATCAAGTCAAATCAAGAAGAAGAAGAAGAAGTATCCATATCAAGTCAAATCAAGAAGAAGAAGAAGAAGTATCCATATCAAGTCAAATCAAGAAGAAGAAGAAGTATCCATATCAAGTCAAATCAAGAAGAAGAAGAAGAAGAAGTATTCATATCAAGTCAAATCAAGAAGAAGAAGAAGAAGTATCCATATCAAGTCAAATCAAGAAGAAGAAGAAGTATCCATATCAAGTCAAATCAAGAAGAAGAAGAAGAAGTATTCATATCAAGTCAAATCAAGAAGAAGAAGAAGTATTCATATCAAGTCAAATCAAGAAGAAGAAGAAGTATCCATATCAAGTCAAATCAAGAAGGAGAAGAAGAAGTATTCATATCAAGTCAAATCAAGAAGAAGAAGAAGAAGTATTCATATCAAGTCAAATCAAGAAGAAGAAGAAGAAGTATTCATATCAAGTCAAATCAAGAAGGAGAAGAAGAAGTATCCATATCAAGTCAAATCAAGAAGAAGAAGAAGAAGTATTCATATCAAGTCAAATCAAGAAGGAGAAGAAGAAGTATTCATATCAAGTCAAATCAAGAAGGAGAAGAAGAAGTAGGCGACAGCATTGATGAAACTGATGATGAGAGCCTTTGGGAAATATCGGTAATGCTTTGCTTCCACCACATGTTGAGAGTTGTAGAAGAAATCAGTGAATAGAATTATATGTAAATCGGGGAGGGGATTATTTACCGTGACGTTAGTAAAAATGGTCAGAGGGTAAAATGATACGTGCCAAAAAAATTAAATAAACAAAAGACAACAACAACAACAACAAAAAAGATATATATATATGTGGGAGGGGGGGGGTGTGGGGGGGGGGGGTGTGGGGGGGGGGGGGTGGATGGGTGGATGGGTGGGTGGGTATGGGTGTGTGTGGGGAGGGGTGTGGGGGGGGGTGTGGGTGGGTGTGTGGGTGTGTGTGTGGGTGTGGGGTGTGTGTGTGTGTGTGTG
This sequence comes from Babylonia areolata, assembly GCF_041734735.1. Lineage (NCBI taxonomy): Eukaryota > Metazoa > Mollusca > Gastropoda > Neogastropoda > Buccinidae > Babylonia > Babylonia areolata. Next base: position 41,030,808 of record NC_134884.1, read on the forward strand.
TGTGTGTGTGTGTGTAACCCAAAAAGGCGTGAAACGTCTTTCATGGTCCAGGTCCACTGTTTTGTAGTTTCTAACGACGAAGCTGAAACTTGTATCAACCAATAAATCAATCAATCAATCACTTTTAAAATGTTTGATACACAACAATGTACAGAAATGCCGCTTCAGCCTCTTCATTAGTGAGGGGCGGGAGAGGGGACGGAGGGAGGGGTGGAGTAGGAATCTATGTTGTTGTTGTTGTCGTTGTTTTGTTGTCGTTGTTTTTTTGTTTTTCTTGAATTACGTAAGATAAGTCATCACAGCAACAGGAGTAAATTGCATTGCAAACCAATGTGAAAAATCACTCACACACACACACACATGATCTACATGGAGCGGAAGGGGTTAAGGGAAGAGGGTGACAGAGGAGAGGAAGGAGGGGGCATCATCGCCATCATTGCAAAACATAGTTATCAAGGTGTGATAAGCACAGTCAAAACACGAGATTTCGACAAACAAAATATATCAGTTTTAAAAGTTTACTTTTTTCAAAAAAAAACAAAACTTTTCAAATTAATTTTCTTGAAAAGCTCTTTCCGTGGCTTGAAAGGACACCCACTATGCTGGCCTGCCATCCTCTCTCTCTCTCTCTGTCTCTGTCTCTCTCTGTCTCTGTCTCGGTGTTTCCGTCTGTCTCTCTCTCTCTGTCTCTGGCTCTCTCTGTTTCTCTGTCTCTCTGCCTCGGTGTCTCCGTCTCTCTCTGTCTCTCTGTCTCTCTGTCTCTGTCCCTGTCTGTCTGTCTCCGTCTGTCTCTGTATCTGTCTGTCTGTCTGTCTGTCTGTCTCTCTCTCTCTCTCTCTCTCTCTCTCTCTCTCTCTCTCTCTCTCTCTCTTCAGTAACAGGCAACCTTCTCATTGATGGAAAATTGGGCATGATTGGAGGGCTTGTTTTTTTAGTTTTAGTTTTCTTGTTTTCTCTTATTTGTGAACGTAAAGTACCCCCCCCCTACACACACTTCTTTATCCAGCGCGTGAACGCGCGCACAAACACACACACACACACACACACACACACACACACACACACACACACACACACACACACACACATGCACACACACATACACACACACACACACACACACACACACACACACACACAGTGTGCAGAACAAACAGATCGAAATCGATTTTTCTCTCTGCTACTGTTGGATTGCTCCTCCCCCCTTCCCCCCCCCCCCCCCCCCCCGCGCCCCCCCCCCCTCATTCCTCTTTCCCCCCTCTCCTCCCAACCCCCTTCCCAACCCCCACACCCCACCCCACCTCCTATCTGGACCTTTCTTCTTCCACATCAAAGATAAACATCAGAAGGTTCCCCGTTTATTTTCTGATTCTTTCTTTCTTTTTCTTTCCTCCTTTCTTTCTTTCGTTTTTCCATTCATTTTCTTTTCTTTTCCTTCAATTTGTCCTTCTTTCCTTTCTCTTCTTGTCTTTCTGTCATTTTCAGCCACACAGCTTTCCTCTTTTTGTTCCAGTGTGTCTGTCTTTCTGTATTGAAGTTAGTTGGGGGGGGTTTCTGCGCTTTTTGAATTTCTTTCCTTTTCTTGTTGTTGTTTGTTTGTTTGTGAATTTGCTTTTTGTGTCTGTTTTCTTACCTGTTTATCTATATTGATATTTTTCACCCTTTCTTCTTCTTCTTCTTCTTCTTCTTCTTCTTCTTACTGTTTTTGTTTTGATTTGGGGGGGGGGGGTTATTTTTGCGATGCAGGTTAAAGGTATTTTTTAGTTCTGATAACAGATGGTTTATTGTGCGGTGTACAGGTCTATTTATGCCAGACTGTCACTCCCGCATTTGGCCTGGCCGACCACACCGGACGCTGCTTCAATCACCACTCAGAGTGAAAGCCAGAAGTCTCCCGTGACTGACGGATGTTTATCTCTCCATATTTGTCTGTCTGTGCAACGTTTCAGCAGCATGTAACTCAGATACTGTTGTCATGTGACTTACTCCTGGCTTAAATCCAAGGATGTGTTGAAGGCATCCGTCGTCCGTGTTCCGTCCGTCAGTGTGAAGAAACGCGCAAGACATTTCGTCGGTAAAAGAGCATCTTGCGTCACAGTGAGTCACAGTACTGAAATGGCCGGGACATCGGTTCTGTGCACATTAATTCATAATATAGAAGATGAAGATGAATGAGGCTGTCCAAATCAAGGCGATAAAGCCTGACCTTAACCGTCACACTAACTAGCCTGGAATCCCCTGCTGTCTATGAGTCGTTTACATCCCAATGCCCAGCTTATATCACAGATTGACACAATAAGCTTGCATTATGGGACAACAGGAAATTGAGAGCTGTATGATCAATGTTTCTCCATTACAATGAGAAGTCATTTACAGCTTAGTCTTTCGCAGAGTTCTATATCTCTCAAACTAGGAAGCGTGATTTCACCGGCTCTTAGTCCTGCAGCCTTGGGGGTCAAGCTGGTCCTTGGGAACCATCCCAACGCTGACTGTCCTAAAACCCTCTTGGCCGAGAGAGTGAGGGTGTAACTTGGGCGAAACATTTTCTATAATCAAATTCCAGCCCAGATAGTTGGGACAGCAATTGCCTCTTCTGCTTTTCTGATGGTCATAGTCGGACACGACTGACCGTCATACACAACACCACCGTTGAGCGCCTGTGGTCACTGAGGCAACTTACACTGCAGCTGTGAACTGTCCCACCCGAGATTTTCTGATAACGCTGGTGAAGGACCGACGAAAAAACATGCAAATGAGTTGAAACTTTCGATTCTGAGGAAAGAAAACTTTCTGTTGCCTTTCCATGTGTTGTTGTTTTTTTTCTATAATTATTTGAACTTCCACACCCGTCCACACCTCGTTAGTTCGTTCTTTTGCTTAACGTCTATCCACATTTGTGATTTTAGACAAAAATCTGTCATCTCCCCCACCCCACCCATGCCTTAAATCATCACAACTTTCCCTGTTCCTCTCTCCTTGGTTAGCTTTACACACACAAAAAATAAATAAATAAATAAAATAAAATAAAAGAAGAAGAAGGATATAAATGCAACAAAATAACTAGTCAACCAGTAGAATTACAACAAAGAGCCAATCGGGTTCCAAATTAAACTCTGAACTATTTCAAACACTTGTTGATTGTCATATAAGACATTTCTAACGAAAGCAGCTGGAACTGCAGATTTTATAAATGACATAGGTAAATGTGGTTTTGTTCACATTCATGGATGATATACACGGCAGTAATTTTATTGCCGCGAATGCAAATCACATTTGAAGTATATTTTGTTTTTATGGCATCTAGTCGTAGTCTGTATACCAGACTGGTGAACCTCCCCAAGGGTCAGAACTGCAGTTTAGCATTGCTGAGGGTGATCTCCCTTGTCAAACGGAATTTTCAGCAATGCCCACGTGGATTTGTTTGTTGTTTTCTCTTCTTGCCCATCGTTTTCTGAAGTGAATTCTGACTGATTTCGTTTTCCCTCCCCAGTAATATCAATTCCTATGTTCCGGCATTCAGAATGAAAAAGAGGTTTTTGATCATTGTTGTCTATAAATAATTATTATAATGCAAGTCGATGTTTGTTGTCATGCTGCTGATGCGTAGCAGATGTGGTGTAGCGTGCATGGATTTGTCCGAGCGCAGTGACGCCTTCTTGAGAATCTGAAAATGAAAGAGAGAGAGGGGGGGGGAAGGGGGGTGGGGGGGGGGCTGTTACGCTGTTGGACACACACTCTTCTACCTCTTAAACTGGACATGAGAATGTGCAAACGAAGTCAGAACTTGTTATAATATTGTGTTAAGGTTCCTGAAATCAGAATCGAAATGTTGAACTTTTCTGTATGTTTCGGTGTTCTATCGCCACTTTCCTCGATGTCTGAGTCAGGAGAACTTTCTACTGTATGTATCAAGAATCGGAGAATCTTTAGCAATGAATCTTTTCATTTACTTCATGTTTGTATGTGTGCTTTTTGGTCTTCATGATCATACATCTTATCCTCGGCTGTAAAGGAGAGGAAGGATGCAGGTGTCTGTCTATCTGCACGTGGGTCTGCCGCGCACGTGTGTGTGTGTGTGTGTGTGTGTGTGTGTGTGTGTGTGTGGACATATGGGTGGAGTAGGTGTGTTTAAGTGGCGTAACATCCTGGGTATGTTGTGATGTTTCATACACAGATGGATGTACTGAACAAAGTGAGCTGTCAAGCAACTCACAGGAGAGAGGGAGAAGAGAGGAAGAGAGAAGGCAGGCATCGGAACCCCCAATGTGCACATGAGGTATAGAAACCAGATAGAGGCAATCATTTAATGAACACCGAATTGTGCAAAGAGGCTGTCATTTGATAAACAAGCAAACAGACTATATGATCTGTATGAATGGAGCGATAAGTACTAGTGGACCAGACCCCATCCCATATTCTCCAAGACTGCCCCCTGTATGAGAAGATGCGGCAGCAGTCCTGGCCTGGGGGTGCTGACCTCAACACCAAGCTCTGGGGGACGGCAGCCGATCTTCACCGGACGTCCGAGTTTGTGGCATCCCTCGGACTTCGACCCTGACTGCGTAGCTGTCGAACGCAAAGAAGAAGAAGTACTAGTGGAGAGAGAAAGAGTGGGTGTGGGGTGGGGGTGGAGGAACATATAATAAAGGTGAAAAAAAAAAGAAGCGAAAGAAAATTACATTTGTACATATACCTTTTTGGGGGGCCAATGAAGAAGGCATGCGATGCACCAGACGATTTTGTTTATAAACTCACGAGGCAGCTGCATATGATCACACAGGCTTCGGCATCTGAATTGTGGTTGAGTACCGTTATTTAAGTCTTAAGTGAAAACAGTTATCCAGGGGAAAAAAAGACACTTTGCCATTTGACCTGATATCCGAGGTTAGGATTTATTATTTAAAAAAATCTTTAACCCTTAAACTGATGAACGTTGGTTGTATTAGATCAGTTTGAGGTGCCTATACTACTTCCTGTGTAGTTCAAAGTGGCGTGATTGATTTTTAACTGTGCAAACGTAACGCAATTCTCAGAAGATGAAGTCTGGATAAAGAATGATGGCTGACATCCTGAACTTTCAATTCATTCTTATCTCAGTGGGGTGACATCCCTTCACTGACAAGCGTACTCGTCAGCAGCAGCGACGGGCGCAATAGCCGAGTGGTTAAAGCGTTGGACTGTCAATCTGACGGTCCTGGGTTCGAATCACGGTGACGGCGCCTGCCGGTGGGTAAAGGGTGGAGATTTTTACGATCTCCCAGGTCAACATATGTGCAGACCTGCTAGCGCCTGAACCCCCTTCGTGTGTATATGCAAGCAGAAGATCAAATACGCACGTTAAAGATCCTGTAATCCCTGTCAGTGTCCGGTGGGTTATGGAAACAAGAACATACCCAGCATGCACACCCCCGAAAACGGAGTATGGCTGCCTACATGGCGGGGTAAAAACGGTCATACACGTAAAAGCCCACTCGTGTGCATACGAGTGAACGCAGAAGAAGAAGAAGCCAGCAGCAGCAAATGGGTTAATGGAGAACTCTTTGTCTTGGATAAGCCTTGAAACATGCGACGTTCCCATGTCTGCTCTCTGGTGAGCACTGGAGGAAATAGCAAGCCATGGTCACATATGTAAACAAGGACGTTTCTCTGTTCCAGTTTGGTCTTTGTGATTGGCTGCATGTGTGCAAATTCACACATCCCCTGAAAACAGTTATGACAGTAATTAACACCAAATGATGATTACACACCCTGAATTCAATTCATCTGGAAGCAAATTAACGCCCTCTCTCTATATCTGCCTCTGTCTCTGTTTCTGTCTGCCTGTCTGTCTTTGTTTCTATTTCTGTGCATGTATCTGTCTGTATGTCTGCCTGTTTGATTCTGTCTCTCTGTCTCTGCCTCTGCTTCTGTCTGTCTCTCTCTCTCTCTCTTTCTCTCCCTGTCTCTCTCTCTGAGTGAGAGAGAGAGAAGCGGTGTGTGCGTGTGTGTGTGTGTGTGTTCATGTGTGGGGAGGGGGTGTGTGTGTGTGTGTGTGTGTGTGTGTGTGTGTGTGTGTGTGTGTGTGCCCACGCACAGTATTTCATGCCTTTATCCCATGTGGAATTTACCATCTAGCTTTCCTCAACACGATTTGATAAAGCAGGAAGAATCAGAAAGAAAAATAGAAATCTTGAAAATTTCCTTTCACCCCACACCCACTAAAAATCTCACGTCAGTCGTAGGCAAATGGCAACATAATTATGATCAACACACTTTTTTTGATATAATCTATCGGAAATATAATGAGGTAAATGGCAATGATTTATGATTATGCTGATCACAGTTTTATGGTAATGTATTGGAAACATAGCGAGCTCAGTGACAGCACGTGGTAAAGATGATTCTATCATGTCTATCCGATACATGATGAGCTCAGTGACAGCATGATTTTATCATATTCTATAGGATACGTAATGAGCCCAATGAGAAAACATTTTGTGCTGAACTTTATGATAATTTATCGAAACAAAATGTGGCAAAAGGCAACATATGCTGAACATTATTCTGTAAGGAGCTATTAGAAACATGTGCTACAGGCAAGCGCCGATTCTGAGTAAAGGAAGCTTTCCACTACCTGTACCCCAAATCAGGAACTTCTTACCAGCGAATGCTGAACAGAAGTTCATGTGATAATCTATCGGAAATATAATGAGGCTAACTGCAACATTATGGTGAACGTAATTTTGCAATAATATATTGGAAATTTAATTAGACTAAACTGTCTATTTGCAACATATGCTGAACGTAATTTTATGATAACGTATCGGAAAATAAAACGAGGCTAATTGCAACATACACTGAATGTGATTTTACAATAATGTATTAGAAATATAATGAAGCGAAATTGCTACATATGCTGAACGTAATTTCAGAATAACATATTGTAAAATATAATGAGGCTAACTGCAACATATGCTGAACGTAATCTTATGATAATGTATCGGAAAATATAATGAGGCTAACTGCAACACGTGCTGAACGTGCTTTTACAATAATGTATTGGGAAATATAAATGAAGCTAACTGCAACATGTGCTGAACGTGATTTTTATGCTAATGTATCGGAAAATATAATGAGGCTAATGATTGCAACACGCGCTGTACGTAATTTTTAGACTATTCTAATACACGGAGGGAGACATACATAACGAACTGTGCAGTGTAGTGATGATGCACCCGTACATCCTATCCTGGCTACAGTGGCGGCAGGCGCGGTGGGGGTACAGACAGAAATCTAACTAAGCCAGCCCTGCTATCAGAACACAGCCCATCGCCTGTCGCGCCTGCTGCCTTCCTCTGGCGCCACTGCTGTCTTCTGCTGTTTGTCCTCTCTGCCGCCCTGTCTGTCTGTCTCTGTCTCGGTCTCGGTCGGTCTGTCTGTCTGTCTGTCTGTCTATCTATCTATCTCTCTCTCTCTCTCTCTCTCTCTATATATATATATATATATATATATATATATATATAAACCGTTACATTTACGTTATACAGTCAACGTTACCCTAAAGTTACCTTACTCATTAAATCAACGTTAAAAAACAAACTCCACTTTGCATTTAAGCCCGTGTTCTCGACGAATACGATTATCGTTATTACACTCGCAGCGCCAAATTTTTCAAGTCGGGTGTCGAAGTTCATCCAGTTTTCCTGAAACATTTTCATTGTTATCCTTCTGTTCGGGTATGACCAGCGTTCAGAACTTGTTGACAGCCTGTTAGGTCTTCTTGTTTTACCCAAAGTCGGATTTTAAAAGGATTGAAAATGGAAAAAAAAAATCAATAAATATAAACACAATGTGTTATTTTGGGTCTGAGCCGTACATGTTTCAAGTTAGACGTCTCATTCCGTTCTTCTAATACTTTTTTTTTTCATTTGAGATTAGTGTTAGTGTTCTCGATTGGTTTCAAGGCGTCAAAATGAGTGGACAGGTCCATATACGCAACACCACAGTTGTCTTTAACAAAAAGGGGGAGGGGGGGAGGGTTAGCTTAAGCTCACAGAAACACATAATTTTCTGTCTCAGTGGCACAGGCTGGTGAAGCCTTCATTTTGAAGGTGTGGGCAAAAGATGAAGATTGAGCAATACATGATACCATAGGCCGAGCAAGCCAGTCATGCATGGAAGAGAGAGAGAAAGAGAAAGAGAGGGAGAGAGAGACAGAGACAGACAGACAGAGACAGACAGAGAGACAGACACAGAGAGAGACAGAGAGAGAGATAGAGAGAGGGAGAGAGAGACACACACACAAAGAGAGACAGAGAGAGAGACACACAGAGAGAGGGAGAAATAGAGAGAGAAAGAGAGAGACAGAGACAGAGAAACAGACACAGAGAGAGAGAGAGAGAAAGAGACCCAAAGAGAGAGAGAGACTCACAGAGAGAGACACACAGAGAGAGAGAGAGACTGAGAGAGACAGAGATAGAGAGAGAGAGTGAGAGAGCAGACATAAGTATAAAGGTGATGGGGTGTTGAAAATATAGGGGGCTGGGGAGGAGATAGAGGGAATACAAACCGTTTGGGGTTTTTTTTGTTTGTTTGTTTGTTTGTTTGGGTTTGTTGTTGTTGTTGTTGTTGTTGTTTTGTTTTGTTTTAATTTGTTTGTTTTTTTGTTTATTTGTACAAAACTCGTCATACCTCATCTTTTCCTCCAACTCTCCACCACCCCCTCCCCCACCCCCCTCTTCTGTCACCGCTGACATCATCCTTTCCCCAAGTTCCTACCCCCATCCCCTACCTCCCCCCCCCCCCCCACCTCAGTCAGTGATCTCTCCCTCACAACTTTACCAGTTCCTCGCCCGCCCGCCCCGGTCAACCCCCCTCCCCATCCCCCTCACAACACAACTTTACCAGTTCCTCCATCACCACCCCGTCCCCCCCCCCCTCAGTCAGTGATCTCTCCCTCACAACTTATACCAGTCCCCCACCGTCCACCCCCACCCCGTGCCCCACCTCTCCCCCCTCAGTCAGCGATCCCTCCCTCACTACTTTACCAGTTCCCCCCCCCCATGTCCACCCCCTCCCCCTCTCAGTCAGTGATCCCTCCCTCACTACTTTACCAGTTCCTCTCCCTCCCCCCCCCCCCCCCCCCCCCCCGCCTCCTGCCCCCCCCTCCCCCCCTCAGTCAGTGATCCCTCCCTCACTACTTTACCAGTTCCCCCCCCCCCCTGTCCACCCCCTCCCCCTCTCAGTCAGTGATCCCTCCCTCACTACTTTACCAGTTCCTCCCCCCCCTCCTGCCCCCCCACCACCCCCCTCAGTCAGTGATCTATCCCTCACAACTTTACCAGTTCTCCCAACCCCCGCCCCCCTCCAACCCCCCCTCCACTTCAATCAGTGATCTCTCCCTCACAACTTTACCAGTTCCTCCCAACCCCCGCCCCCCACCAGCCCCCCCCCCCTACCCCCTTCAGTCAGTGATCTATCCCCCCCCCCCCGCCTCCTGCCCCCTTCCTCGCCCCCCCACCCTCAGTCAGTGATCTCTCCCTCACAACTTTACCAGTTCTCCCAACCCCCCCCCCCCCCCCCCCGCCTCCTGCCCCCCCCCCCCCCCCTCAGTCAGTGATCTCTCCCTCACAACTTTACCAGTTCTCCCAACCCCCCCCCCGCCTCCTGCCCCCCCCCCCCCCCCCCCCCCCTCAGTCAGTGATCTCTCCCTCACAACTTTACCAGTTCTCCCAACCCCCCCCCCCCCGCCTTCTGCCCCCCCCCCCCCCTCAGTCAGTGATCTCTCCCTCACAACTTTACCACTTCCTCCTCCCCCTACCTTCCCCCTCCCCCCCCCCCCACGAATCCTCCACCCTCACCCTCCCCCCTGCCCCCTCAACCCTCCCCCTCCCCCCCCCGCCCCTCCCCCCCCCCGCCCCCCCACTGTTTTGCCCGCCCTGTGTTTACCCAGCTATCGTTTGCACAGGCTTCAGTGTCTGTCTCGTCCGTCTGTTTTCTGGCGCTAAACTACTGTTAACACCTAGGCTGGAGGGGGGTGGTGGGAAAGGAGGAGGGAGAAAGCAGGAGGAGGGAGAGCGAGAAAGGGAATGTGTGTGTGTGTGTGTGTGTGTGTGTGTGTGTGTGTGTGTGTGTGTCTGTGTCTATGATAGATAGATAGATATAGATAGATATAGATGTACAGGCAGAGGTGGATAAATAGATGTGTGTATATGTGTGATTCTTTGTGTGTGTTAGTTTGAGTGTGAGTCATGTGTGTCTGTGCGTGTATGTGTGTATGTGTGTGTGTGTGTGTGTGTGTGTGTATGTGTGTGTGTGCGTGTGTGTGTCGGTATCTGTGTCTGTATCTGTGATGAATAAATAGATAGATAGGTATGGATGTACAGGCAGTGGTGGATAAATAGATATGTGAATATGTGTGATTCTTTGTGTGTGTTAGTTTGAATGTGAGTTGTGTGTTTCTATGCGTGTACGTGTACGTGTGTGTGTGTGTTTGCGCGCGCGTGTATGCGTGTGTGTGTGTGTGTGTGTGTGAATCAGTAAGTTTATTGCGTGTGTGTGTGTGTGTGTGTGTGTGTGCGTGTGTGTGTGTGTGTGTGCGTATGTGTGTGTATGTGTGCACATGTGCTTGCCTCCCCCCTCCCCCCACCTCCCCCATATGAAAGTGA
>NC_134884.1:41046453-41053953 GCF_041734735.1 Babylonia areolata
GTGTGTGTGTGTGTGTATGTGTGTGTGTGTGTGTGTGTGTGTGTGCGTGTGTGTGTGTGTGCGTGTGCGTGTGTGTGGGCAATCACATTTTGGTGTGTGTATGTAACATAGATGTAATGTTTTATGTTAACAAAGCGTTTTTGTAAAGCACCTAGAGCACATTTCTGGATAGTGTGCTATATAAGTATCCATTATTATTATTATTATTATTAACATTAAAGAACTTAATGGACAAACTCACACCGGCCATCCTTGAAGCAAGTCCCCCAGAAACAAGGCAAGATTTAGTGATTTGAGTGAAGGTGATGTTTCACGATCTGATTCGATCCCTGTCTTGAACCCCAGGTCTCTGTCAATCAGGTTTCCTCCCCCGATACCATTCTCGCTCAGAATCCTCAAGGCTTAACCAGTGTGTTGTGGAAGTGTTGGCAGATTTCTCCTCTTTTTCTTTTAACTCTCTCCATACGAACGGCGAAAGAGACGACGTTAACAGCGTTTCATCCCATTTACCATCATCGAAATATTGCAAGCGGAACGCTCTTTGTTGACAAAGAATACCACAGTTCTGACGACGGAAGCTAAAGGTTGGGTCATTCAGACACCCACTGGACATCCGAGGGGTCTGTGTAGAGGAGAAGAGAGGACTGGCCGTACTGAGTGAGTTAACTGCAAAGTGAAGTTTGTTTTGTAACGTTGATTTAATGAGTAAGGTAACTTTAGGGTAACGTTGACTGTATAACGTAAATGTAACGGTTTTCTTTTTTCTTTTAATATTTTTTTGTTACCCCGCCGAAGTAACGTCAATCTAACGTTTGTCTGACGTTAGCATGCTATATTACACACACATATTATATTTCTAGTGTCAGATCAACCTCTTCAGAAAAAAAAATGTTAAAGTACTGAAGCGTATATGGATAATTTCTCCTCTTCTGACGTCTCATTGGCACTGAAACTCAAAATCCCGTTCTCGCTGCTGGGAACGGGATTTTGTCTGTCAGCGTTTCATTGATTCTTACCGCGTCCTGTTCCAAAACTACCACCACCACCACCTCGTCGTCGTCCTCCTCCTCCCCGATCCTTCTTTCTATCACCACCATCCCGCTCCCCCCCCTCCCCCCGTCCCACGCCCCCCACCCCCCTCCAGATCTCTCTGCACACTGATGATAGTTCCGACTGTCAAGTGTTGATGTCAAGACGTCATAACCGTACCATGACAGAAGCTGACTGCTGAGCAATTAGCAATGAACATGATGATGTCGTCGCTACGGTTGATTGCTGAAAACTTGTCTGACGTTTTGGATGTAAGCATTGTGTCTCAATCAGCTCTCTCGCGGGTAAAGACGCTTTTCTAGGGTAAAAAAAAAGAAAAGAAAAGTATTAGTTCGTTGGTGTTGTAAATTGTATCTTTAAAGTATCGATGACAGTGCTTTTTTCGACGTCTTTTTTTTCATTTGTTGATATGTTTCTATTCCATCTTGGGGTTGTTTTTGTTTTGTTTTTTGGAGGGGGGGGGGGGGGTTCGATTCATTTTTTGAATGGATTATCAAAGCGCTTAAACCTTGCTTCAGCTTGAATTACAGCGCAATTTTGTTTAAGTATTCTTATTGCAAACGTTGATGCACCTCAGAGCTCACATTAAAAATGCTGTGAGTCCGAATCACGGATAGAATCATCGTTTTCAACAACAACCACAATAACAACAACAACAGCAACAAGAAGGACAACAACAACAACCACACAACAAAATGGCCTGTTCACTGCCCATCCGATTTCAAGCGTTCTGTTCTGATGGTGTCAAGTGTCATGCTAAATCCCCGTCCCCAGCACTGCACTTTCCTGGGACGGTTATTACCCCCATCGGTACGACGTTTAACGCAAATGTAACCAACTCAACTAAACTAAACGTCGGGCGCAGCGCTTTCTTTCTTTCTTTCTTTTCCCATCAAAACCAAACCACACACACGGGAACACTTGCATAATCAGTTCCCCGCCCATCACCTCCAACCCCTACCCCCTTACCTCCCCCTCCCCTTCCCCTCTTACCCTTCCTCCTCCACTCTACTTTCACGTTATTACTTCCACCCCGTTTGACCGTCACACCTTTGCTAACGGTTTAAAAGGGGACCCGGGGAAACATGGGCCTCGATGAAACCAGCAGGGTCCCAATGCACTCAATCCGCTATTTTCACCTTCCTCTCTCAACCAACACTCCTCTCTCTCTCTCTGTCTGTCTCTCACTCTCTCTCTCTGTCTCTGTCTCTCTCTCGGGCTGGCTTCTCCATCGAGTGCCTGCCTGCCTGCCTGCTTGCAGTTGGGCACCACACAAGCTGTTGGCAATCTGGAACCTGTCGGGGGTTCTGTGGCCACTGTCTTGAAGTCTTGGCGGCGCCAGGCTGCCTGGCAATGTGTTCAACGGCTGCTGTGTTTTCACTCATCTTCCCCCCACCCTTACCCCCCATCCTTCACCACCCTGTCTGCCGCGGGCCGCTTAATGACGCCGTGGCGCCAGCGCTGTTTTCTTTCTTAATCGCTACATGTGTGTCGGTCTGTCTTCTATTTATCTTACTGCCACCACCGCCTGTGTTTTTGCCCCCGCCAAGAGCCCAGACCACATTGAAAACACATGTTGCCTTCTGGCTTCCTTCTTCTTCTTCTCCTATCCTGCTGGCTGCTTCTTGAAGGGAGGGAAGTGTGGGGGGGAGGGGGAGATGGAGGGGGGTACGAGGGGGGAGGGGAAGGGGAGGAGGAAGGAAGGAATGGGGAAGGGAGGGAAGGGTTTGCTTGCTCTTCTTTTCTTCTACTTCTTCTCTCCCTCCCCACTCTCGTCATTTTACTGCTTCTTCCAGAGCTCTCTCTTTCTCTTTGCTTTCTTATTGCTCTTTCCGCCTGTTGGTTTCTCGTACTTCGCTCTCTTTGCTTTACTCACCATGCTTTCCCTTCGTTCTTCTCATTCCTGCTCGTTCTGTTTCTATGTACTTATTATCATTATTATTGGTCCGTTTTCTTTCCTCATAGGGCGTGATTCAGACTAGGAGACAGAGAGAGGTTTTGATGATTGTCGCCATTGTATTTCTTTGTTGATCTCAGATACACGAGTCTAATATTTGTGATGCTTAGTAAGAGTCTTTCGCCTTTTTTTTCTTCTTTTTTTTCTCCTTTTTTTTCAAACATCATCATTTTTTCCTGGCTTCTGGAGTTGATATTTTCGCCGTCTTCCGATTTCCGGTCCTCGGGGCGTGAGAGAGACTGTGTTGATTGGTTCGTCAGAGATTTATGTCACGGCGATTATCCCCCCCTTGAAGAAAGTCGGGAGCCGATTGGATGGTCCCGATTAGGGCTGGCTGCTGCGAGGTGTTGATTGGTGGGGGGTGGGGGTGTTTCGGGGGGGGGAGAAGGAGCGGAGGAGTGGGAATGCGGCCCGTGACGCGCTATGATGAAATGCACGTGGGGCCAGGCCCGCCTGGAGGGCTGCCTATCTCTGGTCTGCATCAGCCTCATCATCTGCAGCTGCTGCAGCGTGTTTCGAGATGAGACCGTTGGGGGAGGGGGGGGGGGAGGGAGGGGGAGGGGAGGGGAGGGGGAGGAACGTGAAGGTGGAGGTGGAGGTGTGGGACGGGACGGGAGGCGTTTGGTAGAACTGTTGCTAATCAGCCATCTTGTTGTCTTCACTGCAGGGATGAGGGCTGACAGTGTTCTTCTTCAGTCAGCGCTGTGTGTGTATGTTAGTGTGTAGACATCGCACATGTATGGGTCTCCCTTCTTCTTCCTCTTCTTCTTCTTCTTCTTCTTCTCTCTATAGGGCCATTACGCCCCTGCTGAATTTTGTGGCCACAATCATCACTATGGCCATCTGAGTCAGTTACATTTCAGCTGCAAGGAAGGGGTTATGGAGGGGGCGCATCAAGGAAACAGTGACGTTTGTTGTCTACTTTGACAATGCGGCCAGTAAAGTTTCAGTTTCAAGGAGGTGTCAAAGCGTGCGGACTACTCTATATACGCTACACCACATCTGCTGAAAAAATGAAAGGGGCAGACGCCTGATCTTCGCATAAACCAAACGCGCTGACTAGGCTTTGGGAGCCAATACAAGTTTAACACAAATATTACAGTTGATAAAAACAAATAAATGACTCAATAATGGATTGTTTAAGAATGCTAGTAGTGCAATGGAAGACACCCTAACACGCATAAACAATGCCAAGCAAGCCTTTAAACAACACTCTTCAGCCTTCTCACTTTACAATAAGATTTTTCTTTGACCACCAGTGTGAAGTCAGTCTGGCTCAACAGTTCTGAAAGATGGTATGGAGAACAACCAAGACCAACATCCACAAACAAGCTCCAGACATTTGTCAACAGATGTCTGATGTCTCAGGATCATCCTCAACATCAGATGGTCCCAAGTCATAATCCAACACCCACATGTGGGCAAAAGGGAGAGAGCCCGATAAAAAAAAAAATAAATATTGTTGTTTGCATAGCAATACCTACTCCTCCTCACTAAAAAAAAAAGAAAAAGAAAACAAAAAGTCACCTCTGCTGTTCAGGGCTTCCTGGGAAACTGATGCCCTTGACCGCTCTTGGATGCTGTGCTCTAGTGGCATAAAGATGTTTGAAAACAAGAGAACGCTGGCCATTAAGGAGAAGCGTGAGCGAAGGAAGCTGGGCTCAACTTCTGGAGATGTTTTCCTTTGCAACACCTGTGGGAAGTGCTGCGCATCCAGAATCGGCCTCTTCTCCCATATGAGGACACACACCGACAGATAAGCCTGCCTGCCTACTCATCCGTCGGACCGACGGGAGACTCCATCAGACTCCATCAGCTACAATGACAAACCAAGAAACGAAAAACAAATCTGGGAAACAAAAATAACGCAGAAAGTGGAAAAGACATTGTCCGCACGTGCTCTTGTGCTTGAGTAAGAAGTAGGTGTGGGCAGTATTCGAAACATGTCGGGGTCTACTGTAATTAGTGTGTATGTGTTAAGAATAAAAATGTTTGACAAATGTGTCAGCATAGATCTGTGTCATATGGTTAATGCATGGTATTGTATAAATGTCCATGATATTGTAATCCATTTGCCTTTGAAAGAATATAACCTGTTTTGCAAGAGAAAAGAAAGTCCGATCAAAACCGAAATGAAGGAAAGGTAGGAAAATGGGGGTGGGTTCGCCACATCAAGCGGCAGAAGCCTTCTCAAGCATCACCCAGTATGGACTTGATTTGAACCACCAAGTGAGAAGGTCAGTGACTGGATCCACAGGCCAACCGGAAACAAAAACGCCACATCGCTTGCTTGGTCCCTGTGAGCTCCGTGGAGAACCTTTGGGGCACCGCGATGCTGACTCGTGCACTGGCCTTCTCCATTCTGGACGATCATGTGTGTGTGAGTGTGTCTCAGCAAATGTCAGCCCTGTCCACTCTTCAGGTGTTGTCAGACCATTTTTGCCTCTCTTTTTTTCCAGTCCATCGACGAATTTTAATAGATGAACATAGGCTGAAATTTTCAAGTACATCATATCACTGGCAACAGAGAGGACCAGATAATTCACTGTTGACAAGTGGCGGCTAGTTATAAGTAACGTGAAGCAAGACGTCTTTAATCGGCATTTGTCTCAAGATCACCGAGTGCTGCAGTGGACATCCTGACAACAGCGCTGAACATCTTCTGTCGGAGTGTTGGACTGCCCTGACCAATACATTGACACTAACACCCTGCCCACCCTTCCCCTCAGTCAAGGAAGTGGGGGTCGGCAGTTCAAAATCAGCGGAAGTCTCCCTCAAGAACATCCCAGCAGACTGCTGGCTGCAGCCCACAGGACAAGGGGAAAGTGGCAAGGAAGACCAAGGCAGACATGGCTCCGGAGCACTGACGCTGAGGTGAATGGAAGGCAGCCGGAAAGACACGGGCAGCGCTGAGGAGAATCTCCCAGAACCATGAAATGTGCGTTGAAGGAAATGTTGACGCGATTCTATGGTAACGTTCCCTGGGGAAAGTCAGAGGCTTACGTCAAGGCATTACGCATTGTTGGCATCGAATGACCAGTAAAGGAACCCACAATGGCACCTTACTAACTTACGGCCGGCCACTTGATGAGTACTGTCAACCTTGTTGTCAGCCAAGTAACGGGCTGGAAACCCATTGCTGTCTGATCAGACATGTGTCCGATGTGCACTGACATCGCTGTGCCATGTAATTCAGAGACGGAGTTCCACCCCCTCTCCCGCACCCCTACTGCTGCCATCCTCTGCTTCTCTTTGTCTCGGTCTGTTATGTGTCTCTCTGTCTGTGTCTTGCCTTTGTTTCTCTGCATCCCTTTTTCTGTTTCCGTGTCCCTGACTCTGTCTGTCTTTATGTCCCTGTCTCTGTGTCCCTGTCTCTGTCTTTATGTCCCTGTCTCTGTGTCCCTGTCTCTGTCTGTCTTTATGTCCCTGTCTCTGTGTCCCTGTCTCTCTGTGTCCCTGTCTCTCTGTGTCCCTGTCTCTGTCTCTGTGTCCCTGTCTCTGTGTCCCTGTCTCTCTGTGTCCATGTCTCTGTGTCCCTGTCTCTCTATGTCCATGTCTCTCTATGTTCCTGTCTCTTTATGTTCCTGTCTCTCTATGTCTCTGTTTCTCTATATCCCTGTCTCTCTATGTCTCTGTTTCTCTGTGTCCCTGTCTCTCTGTTGTCTTCTTCAGTTTAACGTCTTTCCACTTGAAGTGATATTAGATGTCTCTCTGTCCCTGTCTCTCTGTGTCCCTGTTTCTATGTCCCTGTCTCTCTATGTCTCTGTTTCTCTGTGTCCCTGTCTCTCTGTATCCCCGTCTCTCTATCTCTGTGTCCCTGTCTCTGTGTCCCTGTCTCTCTGTCTCTGTGTCCCTGTCTTTCTGTATCCCTGTCTCTATGTCCCTGTCTCTCTATGTCTCTGTTTCTCTGTGTCCCTGTCTCTCTGTGTCCCTGTCTCTCTGTCCCTGTCTCTCTGTTGTCTTCTTCAGTTTAACGTCTCTCTGTCCCTGTCTCTATGTCCCTGTTTCTCTGTGTGCCTGTCTCTCTATGTCCATGTCTCTCTATGTTCATGTCTCTTTATGTTCCTGTTTCTCTGTGTCCCTGTCTCTCTATGTCCATGTCTCTCTATGTTCCTGTCTCTTTATGTTCCTGTCTCTCTATGTCTCTGTCTCTCCTTGTCCCTGTCTCTATGTCCCTGTGTCTCTATGTCCATGTCTATATGTCTCTGTGTGTGTCTGTCTCTGTGTCCGTCTCTCTCTCTCTCTCTGTCTGTCTGTCTCTCTCTGCCTGTGTGTCCCTGTTTATGTCTCTACGTCCTTGTCTCTATTTCTGTCTGTCTATCTGTGTTGGCCTTTCTGTCTGTCTGTCAATCTCTGTCTGTCTGTCTGTCTGTCTGTCTCTCTCTCTCTCTCTCTCTCTCTCTCGCTTTCTCTCCCCCACTCTCTGTCTCTGTCTCTGTCTCTGTCTCTGTCTCTCTCTCTCTCTCTCTCTCTCTCTCTCTCTCTCTCTCTCA
>NC_134884.1:41058953-41061453 GCF_041734735.1 Babylonia areolata
ACACAGAAATCTGTTGTGACAGCACATAAAACGGGCGCAATAGCCGAGCGGTTAAAGCGTTTGACTTTCAATCCGTGAGGGTCCCGGGTTCGAATCTCGGTAACGGCGCCTGGTGGGTAAAGGGTGGAGATTTTTTTTTTTTAATTTCCCAGGTCAGCATATGTGCAGAACTGCTTATTAATCAACCACGTTCGTGTGTATACGTATGGAGAAGATCAAATACACACGTTAAAGATCCTGTAATCCATGTCACCGTTCGGTGGGTTGTGGAACAAGAACATACCCAGCATGCACACCGCCGGAAACAGAGTATGGCTGCCTATATGGCGGGGTAGATAAACCAAACGGCCATTCGCGTAAAATATTACATGTCTGTCTGAGTGTGTTTATGGGCTTGCCTGAAATCTGATTGAATGACACAGGAAACAAAAGATGAGCGCCCAATGGCAGCCGTCAGTCGGCTCTACCCAGGTAGGCAGCCTGTTGTGCAAAATGATCCCGTGTTTGTAAAGCGCATAGAGCTTGGTCTCCAACCGAGGATAGGTACTATATAAGTATCCATATCATTCATCACTCATTCATTTATAAAATAAGAGTGACGTGTATGACCCTTGCAAATGTTTTGTCTCTTTACATTTTCTGTTTTATTATTCCTCAAAGATGGGAGAGAGAGAGAGAGAGAAAAAAAAAACAAACCCAGCCTAAGATGTTCATGTCTATAATGTGAAGCTATATCTTGCGCCGAGATGTTTCGCCTTTTTTTTTTCTTTGTGTGTGTGTGTGTGTGTGTGTGTGTGTGTGTGTCTTCTTCTTCTTCTTCGCCTCTTCACAGTGTCAGTCCTGTACGTCTGATGAATAACGTCGTCCTCTTCCCCCGTGAAGTTTTGTCTGGAACCATGGAGCTTGTATTGGTGTGCAGTAAGGTTGGTGTCGGCCACAATGTGTCTCCGTGTTCATATTTGGTCATTTTCTCCATGTAACAGCTGTCAGTTTGGGTGGGGTTTTTTGTGTGTGTTTTTTTTTTACTTCCGGCTTTTAACGTACCCAACGTTTTCTTGTCGTATTTGTCGTCTATATTTCCCACGTCTGATTGAGCGTTGGGTTACGCTGCTGGTCAGGCATCTGCTTGGCAGATGTGGTATAGCGTATATGGATTTGTCCGAATGCAGTGACGCCTCCTTGAGCTACTGAAACAGAAACTGATTGAGCAAAGAACACAGAGAGAATTTTTTTTTAGTGAAGTATTACTTCTGTTTCCGTGTTTTATTTGTCTAGACATATCGTCACAGAGCCTTTAAAAGTAACAACAGTTACAACAACAGTAAAATGTACACCCCCCGGCTCTATATTCTCCAAAATTAAACACTTTGATTGGTTGTTTTTAAGGTCACGGAAACTGTGCCTTATTCTGCATGCAGAAGAACATGGTTCATCGTTCATATGTCCTTCCATCGGATCGACATTTTTATCTGCTGTGAAGATTTTTTTTTTTTTTTTTTTTTTTTTTTCGTTTCTTTTTCTTTCTTTTTTTTTTTTCTTTTTCAAGCTAATAATCGCGTGTTGAAAACGACGACCGGTGTTGTCTTACTGGTTTGAATGATTGTTGGGAAAACAATAGTTGTGTGTGTGTGTGTGTGTGTGTGTGTGTGTGTGTGTGTGTGTGTGTGAAAGTGTGTGTGTGTGTGTGTGTCTGTGTGTGTCTGTGTGTATTTGTGTATGTGTGTCTGTGTGTGATAGGATGGAGGTGTTTGTGTAAGTATGTGGGTGCGTGTATGTGTGTGTGTGTGTGTGTGTGTGTGTGTGTGTGTGTGTGTGTGTGTGTGTGTGTGTGCATATGTTTGTATGGATGTGTGTGTGTGTGTGTGTGTGTGTGTTTTGTTTTTTCTTTGGTCTGTCTGTCTGTGTGTGCATGATGTATATGTGTGACTGTGCCATTTGTGGTTTTGCTTATATATATATATATATATATATATATATATATATATATATATATATGCGTGCGTGTGTGTGTGTCTGTCTGTCTGTCTGTCTGGCTGTTTGTCTATCTGATTGTCTTGTCTGCGTGTCAACCTGTCCTTTTGTCAATCTGTTCATCTGTGCGTTCGTCGATTAGATTTGCCATGTTTGTCGATGCCTGTCTGTGTGTTTGTATATCTGTCTGTCTTTCTATGTATCTGTCTGTCTATGTATCTGTCTGTACGTCTGTCTATCTGTCTGTCTGTCTGTCTGTGTGCCCGACAGACCTAAACGGCGAGAGACGTATTTCACGATCACTGCTGACATTTCCATTCTCTGCCCTGGGGGATCAGTGTCCTCCTCATCCGTCCTCTGTGCCGACGCCCCCCCCCCTCCCCCCCTCCCACACACACACACACACACACACACACACACCTCCCCACCTCTCCTAACACACATACACACACATGTGCTCGCGCGCGCACACACACACACACACACACACACACATATATATATATATGCACACACACGCGCGTGTGCG
>NC_134884.1:41063953-41066453 GCF_041734735.1 Babylonia areolata
AAAACAATAAAGAGAGAGAGAGAGAGGGAGAGACAGATAGAGAGAGCCAGACATGCGGACATACCTACCTGCCTATCTATCTACCTACCTACCTACATACATACATATAGACAGACAGACAGCTGAAGGATCACAGATACAAACACAGACTGGACACTTGGAGGAAATCTAATCAAATTCATATTGCTCTTAATGTTTGAATGGATGGAAGAAACCGTGTGATTGTTGCAGCTGCCCATTCCAATATCATCAGAGTCATGTTACACACACACACACACACACACACACACACACACACATACACATACATACAGAGAGAGAGAGTGTGTTAGTTGTGACTGTATGTTGTGGGAATGTATTTGTGTGTTTGTCAATGTGTGTGTGTGTGTGTGTGTGTGTGTGTGTGTGTGTGTGCATGTCTGTGTCTGTGAGCATGTACATGCATTCATGGCTCCATCGCGCTGTTAATGTCAGCGCCTCCTCAGTGAGAGAGCACGCATGAGGGCCGATAACTGTTGACGTTTCCTCTCCCGATTTTCTTGCATCCCGATTTTCTTTACCTGTCATCAAAAAAACCCAGAAACAACAACTCAAGACCGCTGATGGGACAACGACGTCCATCCAACAGCGCTGAATCAAAAGTCTTGCTTGACTGAACTCCTTCCTCTCAGTCCCAACCGGAAGCCGTTTGTGAAACACCGGAAAGCTTCCGCTTATTCATTTTCCTTCCTCGCCCCCCCCCCCCCCCCCCACCCCCACCCCCCCACCCCCTCCTTCCCTCCCTTCCCCTCCCTCTCCTCCCCCTGCTTTCCCTCCCCCCCCTCTCCCCCCCCCAGCCAACCACCACCCCCATTCCCCATGTGACCCCCCCCCAAAGTAAAGGGCAGACAGAAGAGAAAGGCGCTCCAGTTTGAAGACCAGAGCCGTGGGATGTTTTCAATAGCTTTGTGACAAACGAAGCCTGACCGGCTAACTGGCCCCTTGATGTTAGTTTGCTACTGGCTACTGGCTAGCCATTGACGGAAGGCGCTGAGTGAGTGGATGGATGGATGGGTGGATGTATACACTACTCCCCCTGATTGAAGCAGATGCCCAGCAGCCCAGAACTAGTAGGGGGCGGGGAGGTAGGTGGTAGAGGGTGTTGGGTGGGAGCGGGGGGGGGGGGTGGGGGGGGGGGTATGGAGAGGCTGGAGTGGATTTCTGAAAATTGCAGGTCTGATGTACGCGTGTTATATTCCCGTGTCGCTTTCTGTTCTTTAAGAGATCGTGCCGCTACCACTCTCTGTGTCCTCGTCTTATAGTTGTAGTTTCCCATTCCAACATCATCTGGGTCATATTCAACACACACACACACACACACACACGCACACGCACGCACGCACGCACGCACACACACACACAGACTCTCTCTCTCTCTCTCTCTCTCTCTCTGTGTCCTCTTATATCTCTCTCCTCTTATTCTCTTAGTGATGTAAATGTCAAATTACCATTCATGTTCCCATGACTATGATATGCATGTTGTACTGATATAATGATTCCTCCCTTTCTTTATGTTACTGTTTCCCTTTCGAGGGCCGGATGAAAAAAAAAGCATTGTTTTTGCTTATTCTATTACCCTCAGAAAATAAAATTTATTCAGTTCAACTTATGAAACTCTCTCTCTCTCTCTCTCTCTCTCTCTCTCTGTCAGAGATCTCTCTCTCTCTCTGTCTGTCTGCCTCTCTCTCTCCGCTCTGTCTCTGTCTCTGTCTTTCTGTATCTCTCTCTTTTTCTTTCTTTCTCTCTCTCTCTGTCTCTCTCTGTCTCTCTCTCTCTCTCTCTCTCTCTGTCTCTGTCTCTCTCTCTTTCTGAAATGGTTTTGTTAACTGCTTTTGATATCTTGGTATTGTGTTTTCAACAGGTCTCACTTTCTCATATGCATTAGAAGACATTGCTGTTAGAGTTAAAAAGGGGGTTCTTTCCATTTTAAAATTGCTGTGGACAATTGGTGACCAATCTCCATCAGTATTCTTCAAGTTATTTGATAGCCAAATACAGCCTATTCTCACATATGCTTCTGAGGTCTGGGGCCTGATGGCTGATCAAAGTATTATTGAAAAAGTCCATTTATTTGCTTTAAAGAGATTACTAAATGTAATCATTAGAACTCCAAATGCTCTAATCTATGCAGAGACAGGAAAATATCCACTTTCTATAACAACGTACACTAAAATGTATAAGATTTTGGCATATGTTAGTGACTATGCCATCACACTGTCTACCATTCAAAACATACAAAATGCTTTACAGCTTACACTGTAACAATAAAAACAGCTGGGTTTCTAATGTGTGTTTCACATTATACCGTTATGGGATTTGGACATGTTTGGAAAAACCAAGGGGTGGGCTTCAGTAAGGAATTTTTGTCTCTATTCAAACAGAGATTAAAACATTGTTTTCCTCAGGATTGGAATAATGATGTTTCAGGAGAACGGTTTTCTTTTTATACTTCATTCAAATC
>NC_134884.1:41078953-41083953 GCF_041734735.1 Babylonia areolata
ACACATGCACACACAATACACATTCTTATACATACACACATACATATGTATACACACATAGTCAAGTACAGCTAACGCAAAGAAAATGGACCTGCCACAATTGAACTTATTGCTGAGGGAAAAGGTGAGTTTTGAGACGAGATTTAAAAGATGCGAGGGAATCAGAATGACGGAGGTTATCACGGAGCTTGTTCCACGTCTTTGGCAATTGAAAAGAAAACGATCTGTGTCCATAGGTCTTACTTCTGACGTGAGGTATCCTGAGAAATCAAGTATCAGAGGAAGAACGGAGCTGGCGAGACGGGGTATAGATATGGATGAGTTCAGAAAGATACTTGGGGCCAGATCCGTTGACTGCAGAAAAGGTCAGAGTGGATAGCTTATAGTCTATTCGATCAGAAACAGGCAACCAGTGGAGAGACTGAAGGAGAGGAGAAATATGGTCAAAGTTAGAAGCTCTGCAAATGAGTCTGGCAGCGTTATTCTGAATTCGTTGGAGTCTGTCTAGCAGATATTTGGGAAGACCGGCCAAAAGAGAGTTGCAGTAATCCAATCTTGAGCGAACCAGAGAGCATACAAGTGTCTTGGTTGCATCGGTTGAGAGATAGTGGCGGATAGAGCTGATTCTACGCAGTTCCAAATAGGCAACTTTACATATATTCGAAATGTGCTGTTGGAAGGAAAGAGACTGGTCTAGGATTACACCAAGACTGCGAACAGATCATCATCGTCATCGTCATCGTCATCGTCATCATCATCAGCATTATCACCATTCTCATCGTCGTCATCACCGTCATCATTATCGTCACCATCATCATCATCTTCTTCATCATCACCATCATCATCATCATCGTCGTCGTCGTCATCGTCGTCGTCATAGTCGTCATCATCATTATCATCGTCATCATCATCATCATCGTCATCATCATCATCATCGTCGTCGTTGTCGTCATCATCACCTTCATCATCATCATCATCACCATCATTTGTATTTGTATTTGTATTTCTTTTTTATCACAACAGATTTCTCTGTGTGAAATTCGGGCTGCTCTCCCCAGGGTGAGTGCGTCGCTACACTACAGCGCCACCCTTTTTTTTCTTTTCTTTTTTTCTTTTTTCCTGCGTGCAGTTTGATTTGTTTTTCCTATCGAAGTGGATTTTTCTACAGAATTTTGCCATGAACAACCCTTTTGTTGCCGTGGGTTCTTTTACGTGCGCTAAGTGCATGCTGCACACGGGACATCGGCTTATCGTCTCATCCGAATGACTAGCGTCCAGACCACCACTCAAGGTCTAGTGGAGGGGGAGAAAATATCGGCGGCCGAGCCGTGATTCGAACCAGCGCGCTCAGATTCTCTCGCTTCCTAGGCGGACGCGTTACCTCTAGGCCATCACTCCACAGTTTGGAAGTCGTCATCATCATCATCGTCACCATCATCATCATCATCATCATCATCATCATCAGTTCCTCAGTGTGGAAGTGGTCAAAGAAAGGAATATGAGGGTTGAGCTCCCACCAACCTGCCCCAGATTTGTATCATGTTCAGCACTTAAGATTACAACAACAACAACAACAACAACAACAACAACAACAACAACAACAAGTAATTCAAGAAAAAGAAAGAAGTCAGTAAAAACATGAAAATTGAACAAAAAAAAATGAAAGGTACTTAGAAGGCAAATAATTGAAATTGAATGAATGAATGAATGAATGATTTTTTTTTTTTTTTTTTTAAACGTACATGCTTTTTTTTCACCCAGCTCTGGAAAGCAAATAAATAAACAACAGCAAAACGAAAAAAGAAAAAAAAAAGATGGAAAAGTGAACAAGCGAGAGAAAAATCACGGAAATACGAAAAGAAGAAAAGCAGATAGTAACATACCTAGATGGAAAGAGACAGACAGACATACAAATAGACAGGCAGGGAGAGCGACGAGAGAGAGAGAGGAGAAGGGGGCGGGATTGTTCCTATAAGAATATTCCTATTGAATAAGAATATGATATATATTATAAAATAAAAAAAGGCCCAAATGAACATTATGTAGTGCAAGAAAAACGAATGAAAGGACATAATGGAAAAAAAAAAAACCAACAGGCCAAGTGAAAAATACGTAGAAGATAAACGATTGAAAAAAAAGGGGGATGGAGGACGGAGGGGGGCGGAGGGGTGGGCAAATGAAAGTCACATGGAATGCAAAGGATTGATACAATTAAGAATCAAAAAGAGCGAAATGAAAGGAACAGTTTCAGTTTCAGTAGCTCAAGGAGGCGTCAGTGTGTTCGGACAAATCCATATACGCTACACCACATCTGCCAAGCCGATGCCTGACCAGCAGCGTAACCCAACGCGCTTTGCCAGGCATTGAGAAAAAATCAAAAAGATCGAAATGAAAGGAACGCAGATGGCAAGTGACAGAAATTGATGATAATAATAATAATAATGATAATAATAATTAGAATAATAATAATAATAATAATAATAATAATAATAATAATGATGATGATGATGATGATGGTGATGATGATAATAATGATAATAATAATAATAATAATAATAATAATAATAATAATAATGATAACAACGACGACGACGACGACTACGATGATGGTGATGATAACAACAACAACAACAACAACAACAACAACAACAACAACAACAACAACAAAGTATTGGCCACGTAGATCTAAGTTTCACCACTACAACACACACGACCAACAAACAAACAAACAACAATAGTCCGAGAGCAGCAGCAAAGAGCCAGAAAAGACACCACGCTACGTTCCGTGCCTTCTGACTCCTGTGTGGTGTGTCCATCGAGATCGATGATGACCATCGTTGTCATCCAGCTGGGGGATGGGGGGAGGGTGGTGGTGGGGTTGGGGGGGAGGATGCTCATGAATCTATCTGTGAATGCGCAGATGGCTGAATAGTCCAATCTGCGCACGAAATGTTCGCTGACAGTTGTGGCAGACAAAGACAGGCATATCATTGTCAGGGAGCTTGTTTGCCCGTGACTTTCTGGCCTGCCTCTTCTGAACAGCTGCAGCAGTCCTGTTGGCCTCGCACAACTTGGCGCCTTTGTGCACAGCAGCGCGCCATTTGTCACGGTCCACTGCAGATTCCTCCCAGGAGTCAGGGTTGATATCGAACGCTTTCAGAGAGACTTTCAGAGTATCTCTGAAGCGCTTCTTCTGACCTCCGTGTGATCTCTTCCCTTGTTGCAGCTCTGACTCCTACACCTTAACTCTCTCCATACGAACGGCGAAAGAGACGACGTTAACAGCGTTTCAGCCCAATTACCATCATCAAAATATTGCAAGCGGAACGCTCTTATACTGAAGAGGTGAATGTTCACAGAGAACACCACAGTTCTGACGACGGAAGCTAAAGGTTGGGTCATTCAGACACCCACTGGACATCCGAGGGGTCTGTGTAGAGGAGAAGAGAGGACTGGCCGTACTGAGTGAGTTAAAACAAAAAACCAAACAAAACAAGCCAACAAACACACGGGAAGATGGGATACGGGAGGGAGAGTAGTAGGGGTGAAGAGCAAAGGGTGGGGGGGGGGGGGGATGTTGCGGGTTAAGGGGAGCGGCGGGTGTTTGGGGGGGGGGGGGGGGGGTGACGGGCCACCTGTCATAGCACCATGTGGTGAGTGTTGAAGGGACCCGGAGCCGCAGACTTGGCGGTACCAGTCTGGAATGCTGCATGCTCCTCCTGCTGCTGCCGGCTGCTGGCTGCTGGAATCATAGCCGCCAACCTGGCGGGCCTGTACTGCTGTACCGGCTGCAAGACGAAAGCCATGTGTGTGTCGGGGGGGAGGTGTGTGTGTGTGTGTGTGTGTGTGTGTGTGTGTGTATCTGTGTGCGTGTGTGGATGTGTGTGTGTGCGCGCATGTGGTGGTGGGGGGGTGGATGTGTGTGTGTGTGTGTGTGTGTGGTGGGGGAGGGGTGGATGTGTGTGTGTGTGTATAGTGGGGGAGGGGTGGTGGATGTGTGTGTGGGGGGGGGGGGTGGTGGAGAGGAGGGCTGCGTGCGTGTGTGGATGAGGAGGAAATTTGTTTAAATTCCCATCACACACACTGGTGAGCGCAGACATTTTGTAAATCTAACTCAGAATTACTTTTGTATTACTTTTCACATCTGAACGTGATCGTCTATGATAAATGATGTGGAAGAGGAAAAGGAGGGGGGTTGAATGGTGAAATTGGGGGAACCAGGTAGAACGTGTGTGTGTTTGTGTGTATGTGTGTGTGTGTGTGTGTTTGTGTGTGTGTGTGTGTGTGTGTGTGTGCGCGTGTGTGTGTGTGTGTGTGTCAAGTCAGGTCAAGTCAACATTTTTATTCAAGATTGTGTGTGTGTGTTTGTGTGTGTGTGTCTCTGTGTGTGTGTGTGTGTGTGTGTGTGTGTGTGTGTGTGTGAAGTCAGGTCAAGTCAACATTTTAATTCAAGATTGTGTGTGTGTGTGTGTGTGTGTGTGTGTGTGTGTGTGTGTGTGTGTGTGTGTGTGTGTGTGTGTGTGTGTGTGTGTGTTCTTCGTTCTTTTGCTTAACGTCTATCCACATTTGTAATTTTAGACGAAAATCTGTCATCTCCACCACACCACCCATGCCTTAAATCATCACAACTTTCCCTGTTCCTCTCTCCTCAGTTAACATTATAAAGATATAATAATAAATAATAAATGATAAATGTCTGTGTCTGCGTGTGTGTGTCTCTGTGTGTGTGTGTCTGTGTCAGTGTCTATGTCTGTGTATGTGTCTGTGTGTGTGTCTGTGTGTGTGTGTGTGTGTGTCTCTGTGTGTGTGTGTGTGTGTGTCTGTGTCTGTGTCTGTGTTTGCGTATGTGTCTATGTCTGTGTCTGTGTTTGTGTCTGTGTGTGTGTCAGTGTGCGTGTGTGTCTGTGTGTCTGTGTCTGTGTTTGTGTGGGGGTGTGGGGGTGCGTATGTGAGTGTGTGTGTGTGTGTGTTTCTGCGTCTGTGTGTGCGCGTGTGTGTGT
>NC_134884.1:41096453-41106453 GCF_041734735.1 Babylonia areolata
ATCATTGTATCCACTGACGTGACCTATCCCTTATATATCTCTGGTGATCACAGGATCACATCATTGTATCCACTGACGTGACCTATCCCTTATATATCTCTGGTGATCACAGGACCACATGTATCCACTGACGTGAAATATCCCTCTTCCCTTCATGGGTACTACAGGATCACGTGTATCCACTGTCATAAAAACTATATCCCTGACATATCATTGGGGACCACAGGATCACGAGTATGGACGTCGTCTTCTTCTTCTTCTTCTTCTTCTTCTTCTTTGTTGTCAGTCTTTTTTTTCTGGGGGACGGGGCGCGGGGTGGGGGAGGGGAGGTGTAGGAGATGGGGGAGGTCAACTCCATGACTCATATGATATTTCTGATCCTCCTGTTATTCTTAGCCTGCTGATCAACAGAAAGCTTTTTCTGTTTACAGTCTGGTTTGTTTTTTGTTCTTTTGTTAATTTGATTAACCTTTTTCAGTTATACTTTTTGTTTTGAACCATGGCCGAAGAGACAGAGGTAAATGAGTTTGCACATTAGAAATATAACAGAAATCAAAGATACATAGAGCATGAATGAAATGAAATAGAAGAAAGAACGGGTTATGTCCAGCGAAGTTAATTTATACACACATGCATACGCTTGCATACTCACACACATATGATGCACAAACGCGCGCGCGTGCACACACACACACACACACACACACACACACACACACACACACACACACACACAGAGAGAGAGAGAGAGAGAGAGAGAGAGAGAGAGAGAGAGAGAGAGAGAGAGAGAGAGAGAGAGGAAGAACAAGAAGACGAAGAAGAAAGAGAAATAACACAAAAAGTAAAACAGTTGACAGAAGGTTGGACAACGTTCTGATTGCCCCTTGACAAAATAACGACAGTTCCAATGTCCTTCTCCACTTGATCTTCCAGCTGCATTTGTCAGGATCGATTGGCTCCATACTTACATCTTTCGATCTCAAGTTACCTTTGGCATTTTGTGTGACTCCTCTTCTGCCTTACGTTCCTAATCGTACACAACCAGTTCCAAAGAAACTGTAAGTCTCTCTCCTCCGTGTGTGTGTGTGTTTGTGTGTGTGTGTGTGTGTGTGTGTGTGTGTGTGTTTGTGTGTGTGTGTGTGTGTGTGTGTGTGTGTGTTTGAGAGAGTGTGAAAAAGAGAGGGGAGAGGGAGACTGAGGAGGCAAAACGGGACGAGCTGGTAGGCGAAACGAGACAAAGAATCGCATTCTCAAAAGGCCGCTGAGGATGGCGGCACGCTCAATGAGTAGGCGAAACGGGAATAGGTGAATCGGACCTGCAGCAGGTTGCATTGACAGTTTTGATAACTGTATCGCTCAGTCTGCACCACAGATTGACATAACCTTACAGCTGGGCCAACAGCAAAGCGAGAGCTGTATGATCAATGGTTTCTCCACTGCTGTGGGAATTCATCTTACATCCTAGTCTTTTGTGAAGGACTGTGACTCTCAAAGTAGGAGGCAAGACTGCACTGGCTCTCAGTGCTGCAGCCTTGGGGGCTAGTTGACCTTTGGGAACCATCCCCAACGCCGACTGTCCTCTTGGCCGAGAGAGTCGGGGGGAGGGGGGGGTATAATAACTTGGGCAAGACACTCTCCACGATTAACAAATTTATTTTGACGAATGGCCCCGGTTTCAGTCTGTAATCTCTCTCTCTCTCTCTCTCTCTCCCTCCTTCCCCCCCCATTACATTACTCCTTAGGTGATGTTCACTTTCCAGTGTGTTATGATTGTTGTTGCTATGTTAGTATTAGTATCATCATTAATATTATTATTGTTGTTGTTGTCAGTGGTAGTTGCAGTAATAGTAGTTTGTTTTTGTTTTGTTTTTGTTTTTTTTGGTGTTTTTGTTGTCGTTTTTCTTGTTTAGTTTAGTTTTGTCTTGCACTTCAACCTTCTTTTCATTATCAAATAATGTGTGTATTTTCGCCATTGCGTTTGTGTATTGCTTGTTACATATGAACGAGGACGATATAAGCTCAGGCTTGTTGTTGCTCAAGTCTTCTTAATTGAACGCTGTATTTCACCTTGTTTCTTGATATTAAACATGATTAAACCAAAGAATCGCATTCTCAAAAGGCCGCTGAGGATGGCGGCACGATCAATGAGTAGGCGAAACGGGAATAGGTGAATCGGACCTGCACCGGGTTGCATTGACAGTTTTGATAACTGTATCGCTCAGTTTGCATCACAGATTGACATAACCTTACAGCTGGGCCAACAGCAAAGCGAGAGCTGTATGATCAATGGTTTCTCCACTGCTGTGGGAATTCATCTTACATCCTAGTCTTTTGTGAAGGACTGTGACTCTCAAAGTAGGAGGCAAGACTGCACTGGCTCTTAGTGCTGCAGCCTTGGGGGCTAGTTGACCTTTGGGAACCATCCCCAACGCCGACCGTCCTCTTGGCCGAGAGAGTCGGGGGGAGGGGGGTATAATAACTTGGGCAAGACACTCTCCACGATTAACAAATTTATTTTGACGAATGGCCCCGGTTTCAGTCTGTAATCTCTCTCTCTCTCTCTCTCTCTCTCTCTCTCTCTCTCTCTCTCTCTCTCTCTCTCTCTCTCTCTCTCTCTCTCTCCCTCCCTCCCTCCCCCCCATTACATTACTCCTTAGGTGATGTTCACTTTCCAGTGTGTTATGATTGTTGTTGCTATGTTGGTATTAGTATCATCATTAATATTATTATTGTTGTTGTCAGTGGTGGTTGCAGTAATAGTAGTTTGTTTTTGTTTTGTTTTTGTTTTTTTGGTGTTTTTGTTGTTGTCGTTTTTCTTGTTTAGTTTTGTCTTGCACTTAAACCTTCTTTTCATTATCAAATAATGTGTGTATTTTCGCCATTGCGTTTGTGTATTGCTTGTTACATATGAACGAGCACGATATAATCTCAGACTTGTTGTTGCTCAAGTCTTCTTAATTGAACGCTGTATTTCACCTTGTTTCTTGATATTAAAAATGTTTAAACCAAAGAATCACATTCTCAAAAGGCCGCTGAGGATGGCGGCACGATCAATGAGTAGGCGAAACGGGAATAGGTGAATGGGACCTGCAGCAGGTTGCATTGACAGTTTTGATAACTGTATCGCTCAGTCTGCACCACAGATTGACATAACCTTACAGCTGGGCCAACAGCAAAGCGAGAGCTGTATGATCAATGGTTTCTCCACTGCTGTGGGAATTCATCTTACATCCTAGTCTTTTGTGAAGGACTGTGACTCTCAAAGTAGGAGACAAGACTGCACTGGCTCTCAGTGCTGCAGCCTTGGGGGCTAGTTGACCTTTGGGAACCATCCCCAACGCCGACCGTCCTCTTGGCCGAGAGAGTGGGGGTGTGTAATAACGTGGGCAAGACACTCTCCACGATTAACAAATTTATTTTGACGAATGGCCCCGGTTTCAGTCTGTAATCTCTCTCTCTCTCTCTCTCTCTCTCTCTCTCTCTCTCTCTCTCTCTCTCTCTCTCTCTCTCTCCCTCCCTCCCTCCCTCCCATTACATTACTCCTTAGGTGATGTTCACTTTCCAGTGTGTTATTATTGTTGTTGCTATGTTAGTATTAGTATCATCATTAATATAATTATTGTTGTTGTTGTCAGTGGTACTTGCAGTAATAGTAGTTTGTTTTTGTTTTGTTTTGTTTTTTTGGTGTTTTTGTTGTTGTCGTTTTTCTTGTTTAGTTTAGTTTTGTCTTGCACTTCAACCTTCTTTTCGTTATCAAATAATGTGTGTATTTTCGCCATTGCGTTTGTGTATTGCTTGTTACATATGAACGAGGACGATATAAGCTCAGGCTTGTTGTTGCTCAAGTCTTCTTAATTGAACGCTGTATTTCACCTTGTTTCTTGATATTAAAAATGTTTAAACCAACAAATTCTAGCCGAGATGGTTGGGACAGCAACTGCTTCCTCTGCTGTTCTGATGGTCATAGTCGGACACGACTGACAATCATACCTGACTTAACACAAGTCGTCTGTCCACTACAATGAAACACATCCCGGTGTTGATCCTGCTGGTGATGTAGTGGCAAGTCTACAAGTTATGTGGGACCTTCATATCACACACACACACACACACACACACACACACACACAGAGAGAAGAGAGAGAGAGAGAGAGAGAGAGAGAGAGAGAACACTGAAATGTTTAATGTCAATAGCTGTAAAGCTCTAGTGACACAGTAGGTAATCAGGTAATCAGAACAAAATGATGCAAAACACATAAAATGGAACAGAAAGGGAAAAAAAACCAGATTTGAAACAACTTAAACGAATAAGAGATTAGAAAGAGAGAGAGACAGAGAGACAAAGACAGACAGACACAGAGAGACAGGGAGAGACACAGGACATACACACATACATACATACATACATACATACACATATACATACATAGCGTAGTAGTAGTAGTTGTTGTAGTCGTAGTGCAGGGACTGGCATTTGACTGCCTAGGTCTCACGGCCCTTTTTATGTCCCCTTCAATATCTGTCTCCTTTTATTTGTGGGCTACATATATGTTTTCTTTTACACGTACTGTAAATCAATCGTCAATTAGACTCGTCTAATATCACTTACAGTGAAGAGACGTTAAACTAAAGAACGAACGAATACAAGACTGACAACCAACCAACGAACGAACGAACGAACGAACAGAAAGTTTAAACGACACTCGCTCGCTATCCCACACTATCAACAGCTCAGTAAGTCAGCTCTCAAGCCCTCCAGCTTTCTCACTCGTGTGTGATGTAAAACAAGTAAGTTTACAGCGGCTGACGAACTGTTAACATGTCAAGTGCACCCAACGTCACTGCGGTACGCCCCCCCAAGCCCCCCCAACCCTCCCCCCCCACACACACACACCCGCCACCCCAGACACAAACACCCCTCTCTCTCTTTCTCTCTCCCCACCCCCCCTTCTGACTTTTGTCCTCCCTTCTCACCCCCACCCCCTTCCCTCTTGTGTACTCCCTTACCCCTCCACACCCCACACCCCACTTCCCCATCCATCTCCCCTCCCCCCCTCCCCCCCCCACCGCCTGCCCCCCCCCCCCCCCCCCCATGTTTCCTGTTCTGACTTCTGTATCTGTTGTTGGTTTGAAGTGTCAATGCCCACAGCTGGTCGATGGGGTGAGAGGTGGGTAGAATGTTGGAGATGGGTGTGGGGGGGGGCGGTGGGGGAGATAGACCGAATTGGGGGAATGGCAGGCAATAGCATGGGAAAGGGAAGGTGGGCGGGCGGGTGGGGGGGGGGCAACGTTAACTTGCAGTTGAGGGGAAAAAGGGGGGGAGGAGTTCGAAAGAGATCGGGGAAAAGGTGTGCGATGGGGAGCGGAGGGCGTGGTGGGGATGGGGATGGGGGTGGGGTAGGGGTAGGGGTGGTCGCAACTCACTGGGCTTTAATAATTGCGTACAACATGTTGTTTGGGGCGGGGGGTGGGGTGGGGGGTGGGGTGGGGTTATAGGTTTATTACTCTCTCTCTCTCTCTCTCTCTCTCTCTCTCTCTCGTGTGTGTGGGTGTGTGTGTGTTTGTCTGTATGTCTGTTTCTCACCATGTCTGTCTCTGTACTAGTTTGTCTCTGCCTCTGTCATTCTCTCTTTCTCTCCCTCTCTCCCTCCCCCCCCCCCCCCCCCCCCCCTCTCTCTCTCTCTCTCTCTCTCTCTGTGTGAACAGGGAAAAGAGCTCAGAAGTATTAGTGTATATTAGCCCGTGTATGCATGCGTGCGAAAGCTGGTGCGTATGTGTGCGCGCGCGCGCGCGTGTGTATGTGTGTGTGTGTGTGTGTGTGTGTGTGTGTGTGTGTGTGTGTGTGTGTGTGTGTGTGTGACTGAGTTATATTCCATGTTATTTTTTTATGTTTTGTGTTTAACCTTTGTTGATGTTGTATTTGTTACTGTCTACAGTGTCCGTACCGATTTGTTTTTATTTTCCTTCTTTTGTGCGCGTGCGCGCGCATGTGTGTATGTGAGTGAGGGCATGGTGTAAAGAAGCTGTAAGCTTATCCAGTTTACCCTGAATAAAACATTTGTTCATTCATTTGTTCGTTTGTTCCTTCTCTCTGAAGGTGGATGCATGCGTGGTTGATGCAGTCAATCAAAAACTGGTGATGATGCTGGCAGCTGAGGCTCGCGCCGACCACTGAGTTGTAGGTTCGATTCCCAGCACCTGAAATGAGCGGAAGTTTGAGTGATATATATATATATATATAGGGAGCATAACTTTGTGTGTGTGTGTGTGTGTGTGTGTGTGTGTGTGTGTGTGCCCCGTCATGTGGTGTGCTCGGCAATGGTGTGGTGTCTGTAAAGTGTGAGACAGCAGCGGTGGCCTCGTGGTCAGGCGGCATGACTGGGACGTGAGTGGTTACGTGTTCGGGTCCCGGGATTTTTCTTTTCTTTCTTTCTTTCTTTCTTTCTTTCTTTTTTCTCTCTCCCTCTTCCCTCTACTAGACCTTGAGTACATGGTGTGGGAGTTTGTCATTCGGAGAAGGAGACAATAAACCGATGTCCCGGGAGATGCAGAATGCACTTAGCGCACTTTAAAGACCCCACGGTACCAAAAGGCTAGTCTCTTGCAAAACTGTGTAGAAAAGGGTCACTTTGATAGTGAAACAAATTACACTACTAGCAGACAGGGGGGTGGGGGTCGGGGGTGGGGGGAAGAAACAAGATAAGGGAGGCGCTGTACTGTGGCGACATGACGTGCACTCCCCATGGGAGACCAGCCCCATTTTCACACAGAGAAATTTGTTGTGACAAAAAGTTATACAATATAATACAATATGATACAGTATAATAACAATAACGGTATTAATATAGCGCTGAATCTTGTGCAGAGACAAATCTAAGCGCTTTCACACCAGTCATTCACACGCATGCATAACTGAAGAAACTGAAGACAAGGAAGAGGCAGGGAAGGGAGGCTATTTTGGGAAGAGGTGGGTTTTAATTAAGGCCAGACTTGAAAGAGCTGAGTGCGGAGACCTGACGAAGCGAAAGAGGAAGTTCATTCCAAATACAAGGTCCAGAGACAGAGAAAGAACGGCGTGCCAACAGTGGAGTGTTTGAATCTGGGAATGCGTAAACAGAGTGGATCCGAAGCCGATCGTAGAGAGCGAGATGGAGTGTAATGCAAAACAATGCAATGCAATACAATACAACGCAATACAATACAATGCAAGGCAATACATTGCAATACATTGCAATACAATACAAAACAATGCAATGCAATGCAATACAACAGAACACACCACAATACAACACAACACAACACAATGTGATACAATACAATACAACATAACAGAATACAATACAGTACAATGCAACACAACATAAACACAATACAATACAACACAACACAACACAACACAATACAGCACAAGGCAAGACAACACAATACAATACAATACAACACAACACAATACAGCACAAGGCAAGACAACGCAATACAATACAATACAATACAACACAATACAACGCAACACAAGACAACACAATATGATACAATACAATACAACATAACAGAATACAATACAGTACAATGCAACACAACATAAGCACAATACAATACAGCACAACGCAAGACAACACAATACAATACAATACAATACAATACAATACAACAGAAGAGACAGACGACCTTGTCCACTCTGTTCTGTTGGAAGCTGTGGAGAGAAGGGCCGGGAAGTTCTTCACCGTCCAGTGCTCCATGTTGTCAGCTCAGTTCTTGTGGTTAAGACGCCTGTCTGCCATTACAGTGTCCGTGATGGTCGGGGTTCGAGTCCTGCTCTCGACGGGCGCAATAGCCGAGTGGTTAAAGCGTTGGACTTTCAATCTGAGGGTCCCGGGTTCGAATCACGGTGACGGCGCCTGGTGGCTAAAGGGTGGAGATTTTTTACGATCTCCCAGGTCAACATAATTATGTGCAGACCTGCTAGTGCCTGAACCCCCTTCGTGTGTATACGCAAGCAGAAGATCAAATACGCACGTTAAAGATCCTGTAACCTATGTCAGCGTTCGGTGGGTTATGGAAACAAGAACATACCCAGCATGCACACCCCCGAAAGTGGAGTATGGCTGCCTACATGGCGGGTTAAAAACGGTCATACACGTAAAAGCCCACTCGCGCATATACGAGTGAACGTGGGAGACGCAGCCCACGAACACAGAAGAAGAAGAAGAGGAGAAGACTCCCGCTCTTGCCCTTTCTCCCAAGGTTGACCGGAAAATCAAACTTAGTGTCTTGTCAAAGAGTAAAGAGTGGTATGGAGAGAGTTACCACTCTACTATTTGTTAATCAGTTCATCTCCTGGCCTCATTATTTGTTAATTTCTAGTTGAAAAAGCACCGAGGCAACCATGTGTTTGTTCTGTATTGTCCATGTGTTCTGTGTGGCTTGTTCAGGATTAAAGAGGCTACGCCAGCCTTGAATAAGAGCTAATTTATGTTTGCACATTTCTTCTGTCTTTGCTGCTGTGTGCACATGTCAAATGATCGGTATAAGGACAGGTCCGGCGCTTCCTTTTTCGAGGACGTGTCTGGGTTTGTTCCAATGTACCTTTTTATTTACGTGTGTGCTAGCTGAATCGGTAGCATAAGCAGCACTGACTTGAAGTTGTGTACCTTGTGAATGGAGAGAGTTACCACTCTTTACTATTTGTTAATCATTTCATCTCCTGGCCTCATTATTTGTTAATTTACTGTCCTGTCATCCGGATGAGAGAGGACGATAACCCGAGGACTCGTGTGCAGCAAGCATTTGACATACTAACAAAAATAGAACCTATGGCAATAAAAGGGTTGTCCTCCAGCAAATTCTTGTTGAAGAAATCTACTCTGATATATAAACAAATACGCTTAGTGCACTCAAGGCCTGGCTAAGCGCGTTGGGTTTTGCTGCTGGTCAAGCATCTGTCTGTTAGATGTTGTGTAGCGTATATAGAATTGCCCGAACGCAGTGATGCCTCCTTGAGAAACTGAAAGTGAACCTTTCTGAAAGGAGACCATTGTGGCATGAAGCAGAAGTACAGGTACTAATCACGGTGTACATTATTTCAATGATGTAACTGATTTTCCTGAACAAAGACAGCTGCAATCCCAAGAGGAGGGAGAAGGCCAGATAACGAATGGTGACCAACAGCCTGACCTGTCGTGTCCCACTATGACCAGCAGAACAGCAGAGGAGGCTACTGCTGCTGTCCCGACTATCTGGGCTAGAATTTGATAACAGTGGAGAGTGTCTTGCCCAAGTCACATCCCCACTCTTTGGACCGAAAGGGCTTCAAGACAGTCGGTGTTTGGATAGTTCCCAAAGGCTAACTAGCCCCCAAGGCTGCAGCACAAAGAGCCAGTACAATCTTGCCTCCTAGTTTGACAGTCATACTCCTTCACGAAAGACTAAGCCGTAAATGACATCCCATTGCAATGGAGAAACCATCGACCATACAGCTCTCTTTTTCCCGTTGGACGTTCTATCTTATCTCTTTGAGATGACAGCCCTTCACTGACGAACGAGCATATCACTTGTCAGCAGTTGTCAAGGGGTTTGTTAACTCCACCACGCCGCCATGACTGACCGGGTTTCGTAAAGCCACGACCCGCAGGCTGACTCTCCAACCCTTTGACAGTTCTTCACTGGCGATCATACTTGCCAGCAGCAGTCAATGGGGAGGACTCAATAACTAACCAACCTTCTTCTTCTTCTTCTGTGTTCGTGGGCCACAACTCCCACGTTCACTCGTATGCACACGAGTGGGCTTTTACGTGTATGACCGTTTTTACCCCGCCATGTAGGCAGCCATACTCCGTTTTCGGGGGTGTACATGCTGGGTACGTTCTTGTTTCCATAACCCACCGAACGCTGACATGGATTACAGGATCTTTAACGTGCGTATTTGATCTTCTGCTTGCATATACACACGAAGGGGGTTCAGGCACTAGCAGGTCTGCACATATGTTGACCTGGGAGATCG
>NC_134884.1:41111453-41118953 GCF_041734735.1 Babylonia areolata
GTCTGTCTCTCTCTCTCTCTCTCTCTCTCTCTCTCTCTCTCTCTCTCTCATACTTATGCAAGAGTGGGACGAGTCAGTGATGTCTAAATATATATATCATAACTACAGACTGTTTAAAACTGGTTTTCAGTGTGAGCAATATTTTGACTTTGTGGATAAAAAGTGTTTTAGGGACTGTTTGGTAAAATAACGGCTTGGTTTGCTCCCAATAAATGGATCTTTTTTTTTTTTAAGGAGAACATTCAGATGTAATTCGAATTACGCATGTAAACGTTGTAATGTGGTCGAAGATGAAAATTATTTTATAAACAATTGTGTCCTTTACAATAACCTGCGGCAAAAACATCTGAACTCTGAAGGTCAATCGTATGTTCACTTGCTGAAGAATGGTTCTGTTTACAGTATTCGTAAACTCTGCATTTATATATTTAATGCCCTGAAGATACGACAGGAATTCTGTGACAACAATGATGAAAGTTAGAATTAATTTACTATGCACAAGAAGCACTTTTGTTCTACAGGTTTAAGTTAGTATGTATTTTACATTTTGTTGTCGCTGCGTGATCACCATATTGTGTACTTTTGACCTCTTTCTAGGGGCCGGAGGCCTGGAGATTAAAGTTTTTGTTCTTGTTCTTGTTCTCTCTCTCATATAACGGTACAAAACAGGTATCAGATATTTACTGATTTATTGCAGCATGCTTGGTGTGTGTGTGTATGTGTGTGTGTGTGTGTGGAGGGTAGTATTCTTTCTAGAGTGGTGAACAGGAACATGACGCGACCTGTGAGATTTTTTTCCTGTGCGTCTCCACCCAGCCATGACCGTATCACACACACACACACACACACACACACACACATCACAGGTCAGGTGACAAGGTGAGTGACAAAACGGCGCGTGCCGGACACGTGCTTCACGTGCACGTGTCAGAGGATCAGTGAATGGTGTGTGCGTGTGTGTGTGTGTGTGTGTGTGTTTAGTGTGTGTGTGTGTGTGTTTAGTATGTGTGTGTGTGGTGTGTATGTGTGTGTGTTGGGAAAGGGGGCGTGTGACTGGTGTTGTTGACAGAATGGTGAGAATTGTCAATCTGTTGTTGGCGCTCACCTCTTGTCTTGTATTGTATTGTATTGTATTGTCTTGTACTGACTTTTGTCACAACAGATTAATTTTCTCTGTGAGGAAAACCGGCCTGTCCTGTTCTTCCCCTGCTGGGAGAGCACGTCGCCGCAATGCAGCGCCACCTTTCTTTCTTTCTTTCTTTCCTTTTTCTTATAAGTTCTGTCTACACGTGTATTTGTCTTACTCTCGAGTTTTTGTTTTTGTTTTGTTGTTTCTTCTTCTTTTTTAGGGGGGGGGGGCAGGGGGGGAATCTTTTTATACATATATAAATACATATATATATATATGTATATGTATATATATATCCATACATATATATATATACATTTCTTTTTACAGAATATTGTCAGAGACGACCGTTTGGTTGTCATGGGTTCATTTACATGCGCTAAATGCATGCTGCACACGGGACCTCGGTTTATCTTGTCTGATCCGAAAGACTAGCACCCAGACCTCCATTCAGGATCAAGAAAAGGATATAGAATTCGAACACGTGGATACTCGCTTCCCAATCAGGTGCATTACCAATGGGCCACTGCTCCACTGTTTCCCCCTGTTTATGATTGTGTCTGAGAGAAAGCAGGTTGTCCTCAGAGAGAGAGAATGGGGTGGAGTGTTAATGCTTTATTTGATGACAAGAAGAAGTGGAAGAAGAAGAAGAGGAAGAAGAAGAAGAAATTGCAGTTGAACAGCCTTCTGCCGAAGATGGGATAACTCTTTGCCGAGAAAGACCATGTTGGTGCTGGTGTTTGGCGAATGAATGGACTGGAAACGTTAAAGCAAATAACACCCCTCTTCCCCACGCCCCCCCCCCCCTCCCACCCCCTTATACCCCCCCCCTCCCCTCCCCATACCCCTAAAAAAAAAAAAAAACGAAAAGAAAAACGCGAAAGTACATTGCTTTTCCTCTACGCATGAAAGCAAATAACACACACACACACACACACACACACACACACACACACAAAAGGCGAAAGGACTACGCTTTTCCTCTACGCATGTAAGCAAATAACACCAAATAAAAAAAAAAGGTGAATGGACGACGCTTTTCCTCTACACATGTAAGCGAATAAGCCCCCTCCACCCCCACCCACCCCCCAAAAAAAAAGAGGGGGGGGGGGGAGGGCGAAAGGACTACGCTTTTCCTCTACACATGTAAGCGAATAACACCAACCAAAAAAAAGAAAGAAAAAAAGAAAGGCGAAATGACTACGCTTTTCCTCTAAAGTACTGGATATACGAACAGCCTTCTTCACTACTGATGGCGCCTATCCCTCACCTGAAGACTGTACTGGGTGTTTTTGTTGTCAAAACCGAAGTCTAAATAGTCTTTTAGAACTGAAAAGGAACACACACATATAAAAAAAAAAATAAAAAAAAAAAAAAAAAAAAAAAAGATCTTTGGGGTCACATGCATAAAATAAACACTAGCATAGCATACGAAACTGTATAAAAATGTTGAACTCAAAACCATTGCGTAGAATAAATCACATGTAAAAGCACAGAAGCACCCTAATCACTCACTGTGTATGCACTGGGCAAACATAACATGAATTATAAGATCATGCCGGACATGCTGAAATAAAAACGAGCGATAATAGACGAACATGCACACATCATTATATAAATGTAATAGACTAAAATAAGCCAGCATTTATTTCCATCTCTCTCTTTCACACACACACTCTCTCTCTCTCTCTCTCTCTCTCTCTCACACACACACACACACACACACACACACACACACACACACACACAACGTTCATGTCACCGTTTGTCTATTTAATATACATTTTATGTTGATTTTATTCATTCATACATTCAGTCAATCAGTCATGTATTCAGTCAGTCAGTCAGTCATTTATCATCCTTTTCTCACTGTATCTACATAACCCAAACCACGCACTCTCACTTCCTCACACCGTCACGGTGGAGGTATGTGTGCGTGTGTGTGTGTGTGGGGGGGGGTGATTAACAACATCCAACCTTCCGTCCGAACACCACCGAAGTTCCCATAATTATGGTTGTCTACGCCAGTGGATCAACACCGGGTGGTATATACACACACACTGTGCTCCTCTGAGGCGCTATTGAACGAAAGCTGCGTGGTACAGTAAGTATAGAGACAGCCTGGTACAGCAGTATAGAGACAGGCCCGGCACAGCAGTTGGCTGTAGAGAGAGAGAGAGAGAGAGACAAAGGCAGGGGTGACAGAAGGACAGAAAACGTCACAGATGCCTGACGCGTGGTCTGACATCATTTTGCAATGACGAGCAGCTGTCGGAGAGAGAGAGAGAAAAAAAAGAAAAGAAAAAGAAACCCACTGCGCGGTGCCTTAATTAACTCTTTCCATACGAACGGCGAAAGAAACGACGTTAACAGCGTTTCACCCCAATTACCATCATCAAAATATTGCAAGCGGAAGGCTCTTATACTGAAGACGTGAATGTTGACAAAGAATACCACAATTCTGACGACGGAAGCGAAAGGTTGGGTCATTCAAACACCCACTGGACATCCGAGGGATCTGTGTAGAGGAGAAGAGAGGACTGGCCGTACTAAGTGAGTTAAATGGCGCGAGGAGTAGGCTTCGACAGTACGGTCTTTGGTGGTGGTCAACTGGATCGAGCGATGGTTTTTAATCGCCCCAGTTTCCTGAGTTTGAATCCCCCCCCCCCACCCCCCCCCCACCCCCCCCCCCCCCCCACCCCCCCCCCCCCCCCCCCCCTCACCCCTTCGCCCCCCCCCCCCCGCCCCCGCCCTCTCTCCAACCCCATCTCCCTCTCGCACCTGGGGTGTTGTGTTTTTTAAGGGTGGGGATTTTTGTTGTTGTTGGGGGGTGTTTTTTTTGCGATCTCCCGGGTGAACATCAGTATGTGAAGACCTGCTATAGTGCCTGAGCCCCCTTCGTGTTGTATATCCTACGCATGCAGGAGATCTAACAGTAGTAATACGCACGTCAAAGATCCCGGGTGAAATCTGTGTTCGTGTTCGGTGGAGTTACGGAAGCAAAAACATACCCAGCATGCACCCCCCCCCCCCCCCCCCCCCCCCCCCCGAAAACAGGAGTTTGGCTGCCTATATGGCGGGGTAAATATAGAAAACGGTCATGGACGTAACATATTACATGTCTGTCTGAGTTAGTGAGTGAGTGTGTGTGCACCTGATTGAATGACACAGGAAACGAATGATGAGCGCCCGATGGCAGTTGTCCGACTCGGTTTTACCCAGGTAGGCAGCGTGTTGTGCAGAATGACTCCGTGTTTGTAAAGTGCTTAGAGAGAGACAACACAACACGACCCAACCCAACCCAACACAACACGACACAACACAACACGACCCAACCCAACCTAACACAACACGACCTAACACAACCCAACCCAACACAACACAACACGACACAACACGACACTAAGGTAGGTGACAGCAGGGCAGCATGTACAGACACCACAGTGATGGTCAGCTGTCGGGGGAGGGAGGGAAAAAAAAAAAAAAAAAAAAAAACCCGAGGCCTCTGATGGTTGTCTGGTCTGCCTGCTGCAGTTGATTTACAAGTTGTCAGATACAGAGGTTGGTAGCAGTTTAGAGTTGTAATATCTGATACCTCGTTGCTGATACCGGCCAGGTTCCCCGACGATACGTGTTATTATTAACATCAACGTCAATCAAGTTGCCTTCCCTGCCCCCCTTCACACCCTTACTCACCCCCACCCCACACACCCCACCCCCTCCTTCATCACTTCTCCTGTCACTGACCAGTCACGTTGACCTTCTCTGCTAGATAGCAGGCCCCTTCATGGACATAATTACACATAGGGTAGACATAATATATATCTCTTCCCGTGGGCTGGCTCCATCACACACGAAGTTGTGAACATGGAAACTGAAGCTGTGTACTTTGTCATCAGC
Source organism: Babylonia areolata (assembly GCF_041734735.1). Taxonomy (NCBI): domain Eukaryota; kingdom Metazoa; phylum Mollusca; class Gastropoda; order Neogastropoda; family Buccinidae; genus Babylonia; species Babylonia areolata. The sequence goes on from NC_134884.1 coordinate 41,116,483, forward strand.
AACTGTTGTCGTGATTAGAAATGTGAGTGTGTGGTCAAAATGGTGTCAATGACTATAATTATAGTAGTCAAATGGTGCGAAAGGGTAGATCTTGTTCCGTAGCAGCAGCAGCAGCAGTAGTAGTAGTAGTAGCAGTAGTAGTAGTAGTAGTAAAAAGTCACGTCCAATCGTGATTAACTCTTTGTCTGCTGAACCTGTGTGAAATGAGATCAGTGTGCCATGGAGTTTGAAGTGCAGTTATCATTAATGTGTGTGTGTGTGTGTGTGTGTGTGTTTGTATGTTTGCGAGTGTGTGTGTGTGCGTGTGTGTGTTTCTGTGTGTGTATGTTTGTGTGTGTGTGTGTGTGTGTGTGTGTGCGAGTGTCTGTGTGTGCGTGTGTGTGTGTGTTCGTGCGTGTGTGTGTGTGTTTGTGTTTGCGTGTGTGTGTGTCTGTCTGTGTCTGCGTCTGTGTATGTCTGTGGGTCTGTGTGTGTGAGCTCTTATCAGTGGCGTCGTTGATGTTGCTGATCAAAACAAGTGCAATCCCAAGAGGAGGAATTCCATCCTGACCCGTATCCTCTTGTCTATTTTTCTCTGCGAAGTGACAGCCCTTCACTGACCACCATACTCGTCAGCACCAGTTAAAGGGTTAAAATCTTTTGAGGTTTAGTTTTAAAAAGAAACCACTTCAGCAGTTTCTTCATGATTAAATGTTGTGTTATCAAAACGTTGACAGTGACTGTTATAGGTTAAAATATACACAGTGGTTTAAAAATTTATAAAAAAAAAAAAAAAAGAAAGAAAAAAAAAAGCAACAAATATTCATACATGTCAATATCTAACTATCCATCATCAACAACAACAACAACAACAACAAAAAAAAAAAAAAAAAAAAAGCGCCAATGACTATACATATACAAAAATCGGCCATCTGCTGTACAAACCGCATCAATAACTGGACGCGATCAAGATCTTTATTGTGCTCAGAATCGTGTCATTATAGTTCATGGTTTAAACCTTTAAACCATGTTCAAGATCCATAGTTAAAACCCTTTTAATCGCATCATTAACAGTTCATGATTAAAACTATTAAACCACGTTAGTATGTTACTTAAACCTCATTCATCAAATGTTCATGGTCAATACCTTTAACTCGCTCCATTTACAATTGATGGTTAAAACACCTTTAAGACCCATCATAAAAACTTCCAGATAAAAAAAAAACAACAACTTTAAATGGCATCATTAACAGTTCTTCTTCTTCTTCCATTAATGCTCAGCGGTCATAACTTTGACCATTACTAGCATTTTATGCGTGCTGGTTATTTTCGTGTCTCCATAACCCACCGAATGCTGACATGGATTACAGGATCTTTAACGTGCGTATTTGATCTTCTGCGTGCGTATACACACGAAGGGGGTTCAGGCACTAGCAGGTCTGTACATATGTTGACCTGGGAGATCGGAAAAATCTCCACCCTTTACCCACCAGGCGCCGTTACTGTGATTCGAACCCGGAACCCTCAGATTGAAAGTCCAACGCCTAAACCACTTGGCTATTGCGCCCATCAAGATGGTTAAAAACCACGTTAGCAACTACTATTCATTAATTAAACCCTCTACCGTACTTCAGCAATAACCGTCCATTGATAACACACATACGCGCGCGCGCACGTGCATACACACACATGCACCACACACACACGCGCGCGCACACACACACACACACACACACACACACATATATATATATATATATATATATATATATAATATATATGTGCACGCATTCACGCGCATGGAAGTAATAAATTTGCATCATTACACACACACACACACACACACACACACATATATATATATATATATATGTGTGTGTGTGTGTGTATCTGTGTGTGTCTGTGTCTGTGTCTGTGTCTCTGTGTGCGTTCGAGTGAGAGTCTGTGGAGAGGGCGCGCACGCACGTGTGTGTATTTGTGCGTCAGAAACGCGTGCGCGTACATGTTTTGTGTGCCTCGGTCAGACAACACAGGCCCGGTAGTGGCGTGTTTAAGAACACTGTTTTTACTCTCCCGGAATAAACGTAATGGAATGAAACTAGACTGTTTAAGTTTTATAATTTTCATTGCTTCACCTTCAGGTGTTTCTGCAAGCACGAGATATATATTTTGTCACTGAAGACCACGCTTCATATCGTCTATGCAAGCTGTCGAAGAAACCTGTCAAGGATGAATGATCTCCAAACCTTTATTTCAGTTTCCTATAACATTTCTTCAACATTCCAACGTCTCGGATACAATACCATAGCAAAACAAATACGTTAAAAAGTGGACAGACGCAGTCCTTCCACAACAGCAACTGCTGTAAACAGGAAGACCACAGCATACGCACCGCTCAGCCATTTCGGAATCAGCCGTTTGAGGATAATGCTGTTTGGGAGCGTGAAGTTGTCAATGCACAACAATATAAGAGGACCTGCAGATCTAATGGA
>NC_134884.1:41128953-41133953 GCF_041734735.1 Babylonia areolata
CCCCCAGTACGTGAAAGAAGAGTGAACAGTACTGGCGGTGTCGGTTCAGTCAGTCCGTCAGAACGCAAGCAGTGTTGTGAGTGAGTGCTGCTCAGTGTGTGGGACCGACCACCGACACATCGTCTTTTCCCCCTGTCGTCTGCAGGAGTAAGTTACACTGCACACGGGAGGAGACAGAGCCACAGCGGGACATCGTCTGTGCGCGACTGAATGTCATTTACTCCGCTGTGAACAGACAGACAAGACAAGACAAGACAAGACAAGAAGCTCCGACCCTCCTCCCTCCTCCTTGAACAGACAGACAGGAAGCAGTGTTTGCCTGGCCATCAGGCGGGGTGACAGCAGGCAGCAATTGAGTTGTCGGCCCGCTCAAGTGGCAGTGTGTGGGGGTGGGGGACTCAGGGGGATGCGGCGGCACTGAAGTGGATTACCGGCCGTTGACCGTTGCCCTCCTCCCCTCTCCATCCCGTTCTCCTCCTCGACCCTTCCGTCCGTGCCCTGGGGGGTTGGGGGCCGTGGATGTGATTGCATTGCGCGCTCCGCCCGGGAATGCCCAGTCTTCACCATGATTACTTGTGAGTCCGTTGTCTGCATGGAGGGGAGGGGAGATGGGGGGAGGGGGGAGGGAGGAAACATGCAGGGGATGGGGTGTGGAGGGAGGAGTGGGGGCATCAAGGGCATTTGGGGGGGAGGGGGGAGAGGGGAGCGTGTGTGTGTGTGTGTGGTGTAGGCGACCTGAGATGGTTGATGAAGGAAGATGAGAAAATCGATCTCAGGACAAAGTGAGTACACATTGAGTGCAAACCGTTTAAAAGGAAAATCTTTGACAAATATGTAACTTGTCAGTCATATCTCTGCGTTTCTTTTCCAGTCTTTTGTTCGTGTGTACTGCCAGTCTCTCCTCCCCACCCCCCTCTCTCTCTCTCTCAATGTTTTACAGAGACAGATTTTTTTCTACCTTCATAGGATATGTGTTTGTGTTCTCCTGGGTGTAATTGATGTAGATTAGCAAGGAGAGGTTAGAAGAATAGGCCATGCCGAAAATCTCAGCCCTTGGAAAATTTTTGTAAGGTTTAGAGTTCTGAGCTCTTGCTTTCCATCTGTCATTCTCTCTCTCTCTCTCTCTCTCTCTCTCTCTCACACACACACACACACACACACACACACACACACACACACACACACAAATTTAATCCGGGTTCATTATTATTCAATTATAATTATTATGACAGATTGTTTCTATTGCCTGTGACTACAGAACACTGCTCTCTTTCTCTGACACCAAAAGGCACATGTGCGAACACATCACTGTGAAACATGTGTCGACCACACCACCATGCAGTGTTAAAAACACAACTCTTGATTTCCATCTGTCATTTTCTCATGTGTGTGTGTGTGTGTGTGGAAGCATCATGTATTTTTCAGTGAGAGAGAGTGGAGAACGAATCTGAATGAATGAAAGTGTTGTTGTTGTTTTTATAATATAGAAGACAAACACGTTTTGTAGTTTTCTGAGAAAGCAAACAATTTTGTCGGTTACACCGAGAAAGAGGGCAGAGAATGAATTGGAATAAAAAAATTTTTAAGGATTTATAACAGTCTTCTTCACACACACACACACACACACACACACACACACACAGAGATCTTTGTATATGATTGTAAGTCTGTTATAAAATAATGTTTTTCATGGAGAAGTACTTACTCTATTTGCTAATTATTCTTTTTTTTGTAACAAATTTCAGATGTGAACATGTTCTACTTTAGGAAGGCCTTATTTAAACGAAAGAAAACATTGCAGGATTTTTTTCCTTTTTTTAAAATTCTCTGTCCAAGACAAAGGAATTATGCTGTTGAGAATTAATTCTATCAAATTAGTGGGAAATAACTGGGTTTATTTAGAACTCCCACCAGTATTACAAGGATCAACAGTTTCTTAAAGCAATGTTAATTTCTTCTTTTTTTTTTATCCCCCCTGCTCCTCCTTCCCAGGTCATCATTCCTTCTTTCTCTCTCTCTCTCTCTTTTTTTTCCCCCCCTTTTTATCCAACCAGTGTAAAATAGTTTGTGACCGACAGTGAATTGCTTATAATTAAATTAATCATTTTTCTACTAAAATATTCCCCTCACACACACACAAAGTTTTTGCTTTTTGTTGTAATTGTTGTTGTTGTTGTTTTTTAACGTTTGACAAAAATTGGACATTGTTTGTTTTCTTAATCTTACTTCATATTTTGAAATTAAAAAAAAAAGGATACTGTTTCTAATTCTGCGAAAGCTTGATATTGTTCCAGTGTTTTTATTCTTATTTATTATTGTGGTTTATTATTATTGTGTTGTTTATTATTGTTGTTGTTATTATTATTTTTATTGCTGAAGACTGGATTGAGAAAGGCGACGAGGAGGTTTGGAGGACATGCTTTCATCAGAATTAGATATGTCAATGAACACACAAGGAACAATTTGAAATTATATTTCAATTTGAAATTATATTTCAAATTGTTCCTTGTGTTTTCTTTGACTGCAAACACAGAAAAAGCATTGTTGTTGTTTTTCTGTGATTTTTGTTTATATTAATTTAAGTAATGACACAGTGTGTGTAAATCAAACTGTTGAAAACAGGGCACTCTGTCTTTTTGATTTGAATCAGTTTTATTTTCTGAGGGAAATAGTTACAAGTGAAGAATGCTTTTTTTTTTTATTCAGCCCTTGAAACAAGGGAGGGGGAAGTAAAGAAAAAAGTGAGAAATGCACAGATATTGCAACAGACACAGAGAGAGAGAGTGTGTGTGTGTGTGTGTGTGGAGAGAGAGAGAGAGAGAGAGAGAGAGAGAGAGAGAGAGAGATTTAATATAAGAAACGTGATCTCATTTGGAGAGAGAAAATTACAAGATGTTTTTCAACTCTTAGGACAGAGAAACATTCAGTCTAGAGAGAGAGACAGACAGACACACAGACAGACAGAGATAATGGGGGAGGAAGGGGGTGTGTGCCGTGGGTGTAGTCAAGGGAACCTTCCCCCCCCCCCCCCCGTTCCGCACACCACCTTCAAAAGAAAAGGAAACCATCAGCGTGTGTGTGTGTGTGTGTGAGTGTATGTGCGTGTGTGTGTGTGTGAGCAAGAGGTCATCAGTGGAGCAGTGAGGCTTTCCCTCCAGGCTGTTGATGGGGCCAGCATTCACCTCACACCTGCCTGTTAACAAACTCCTCATTGTCCACACTGCGTAGCCCCTGGGACCTCACTCCGGTCATCACTGACTGCCCCATTGACCTGTGTCACTGGACCACACTCCCTGGTCGGCAGTAGAGGGTCGATGGTCAGCCTCATTCTCTCCCCAGCTCTGCCTTATCAGGCTTGTAGCTCTGGGCAGCTGTTGTTGTTGTTGTTGTCCACAGGCCACGAATGAACAGTGAAACAGCTTTTGGTTTGTTTTTGCTGACCACTCGGGTCTGTTTTTGCTGGTCACAAGAGGGGAAGACAAACAGTGGGATGGATGGACAGGATGAACCGGACAGGAACTGGCACACAACTGTAGGGGGGGCGGGGGGGGGGGGGAGGTTTGTACAGGAATGGTTTTATCCGCTGTGCAGTGACCCTACAGCCCTTCAGGGTTATGGGAGGGATTGAAATTGAAAATGATCACCAGAGGGGCAGTGGAGGAGGAGGAGGAGGAGGAAGGTTGCAGTGTTGACAGGGAGGTGGCAAATTGCTTGTCCAGTGTACCTGTGTGTTGTTGTTGACATGGGACTGGGATGACAGGTTGTACCTGGCAGGGGATTTATTAATTTGTTGCAATGCCCTGTGGGTGGAGGGGGTAGGGGTAGGAGAGAAGGATGAGGGATGGGTAACAAGGAGGATGTGTGGTGGTGGGGGGGTTGGGGGGGGGGGCAGAGGGAGGTGGGAGAAGCCTGCTGATTGTGTCTTTCTTGTCAAAGGAGGAGAGGGTGAGAATTTAAGTTTGACCACACGCAACCACACACCCATCCACACCCCCACACACATGGTTTCTCTCTCTCTCTCTCTCTCTCTCTCTCTCTGTCCATCTGTTTATATCCTTCAAACATGTAGAGTACTATATATATTTTATTTTTACTGACCATTTGACCAGTCAGATAATTATTTCAATTCTCTTACATTTATACTTTTGCCTCAGATGAATAATTTACATTTTAGAGGTGCGTTGGTTTCACCTTAGTGTCTTTTCCATGTAAACAGTTGTAGGGGAAAAGAGATAGTCTCCAGATAAACTACAGAAAAAACCTTCATCGTCATCAATATAAACAAAATAGTCTCAAAGTCTGTGGCCTTTCATGCCCTGCTCTCATGGTGACCTCAGTTTCGATACCCCTCCACTTCCGTGCTTGGGGTGAGTCCTGTCAATGTCGTCAGTGTCGGCAGATTCATGAGGGACGTGGTGGCGGTCTCCACTCTGGGGGGGACGCTCACTCAGTCTGGCTCCGCGACTAAGCCATTATTGTCGTTAGTAGGGGGCTTAGTAGGTGGTTAAAAAAACAGAACAGGCACCACTGAACACCACCGAAGTGACTCAGCAGCAGTGCAGGGTCTCCTCTGGTGTGTGGCCTCCTCGCGACCTAACATCGATGGTTCCCTGTGGACTGCCGACGCTGGAACTGCGACGGACGAACCCGGGTGTGGCTGTGTATGGGGGAATCTAAATGAGCGGCGTGGGAGTAATGCCACTGAAACGGTGCAGATGATGGGGTAGCAAAAAAAAAAAAAAAAAAAAAAAAAAAAAATCAATTTTTAATAAATGAACTTAAATAATTGTGTTGCACTCATCCCCAATCCAATCCTCAGTCTGTGCATACATATTTTGTCTAGAAATTTTATTTCAGTCTTATACCATGCATTGTATTTCTCATGGTAGGAACAAAAGAGAATCTTAATGAAAGAAATATTAAATTGGAACATGAAGAATTATAACACAATATAAAAAAAAAGTATCGTTACAGAGGATAAAAAATGGAAACAACTACAA
>NC_134884.1:41141453-41146453 GCF_041734735.1 Babylonia areolata
GTGTGTGTGTGTGTGTGTGTGTGTGTTTTGGGGTTGTATGTGTGTGTGTGCGTGAGAGAGAGAGAGAGAGAGAGAGAGAGAGAGAGAGAGTTTTTATGCCCTTATGTGTATGTGCTCGCGCACTGTGTGTGTGTGTGTGTGTGTGTGTGTGTGTGTGTGTGTGTTCACGAGCGCGCGCCTGCTAGATTCAGATTCAGATGATTTATTCATTTAAGGCCATACCCCCATATGAACAGGGGGCGATAACAGAGTTTAATATGCGTCACTACAAACAACTATGTGAAGACAATAAGCATAACCAGATACCAAAACAATTAGGACACTAGTATTTCTCCTAGCTGAAGTGCTCGAAATAAATACAAAGCTAGACTGCATATTGTTTCATTATCAGTCGAAGACATCAGTTAACACAATCATATAACGTGTCGTAAGATTTGCATGGCAGTCTATGAATATTCATTTTCAGTCATTTTAACCAATAGTGAATGCATGTAACAGCAGAATTAACATAAATTGGGTATCTATCGGTTTCTCCATAAACTAAATCATTTAGTGTTCTCATTTCAACCCCCCAGAACGTTTTAAGACCAAATAAGTGAACAGATTCCTATCAAGTCCCCACAATTCTGAGCCGTATTGTACCATAGGTTGTATCTGAGAGTCAAAAATATAGTGCGTGCTAGAGACAGAGAGGGAGAGACAGAGAGAGGGAAGAGGAGGGTTGTGAGCGGATGGTGGAGGGGGCTTGGGGGGAGGGGGGGCAGAACATGGAAGAGTAAAAAGAGGAACTAGCCATATCATGTCACTTCTGACCCACAAACCCCACAAAATTCCCAGACAGGGCACAGAGAGAAGCGACAGGGCAGGGGTTGTGGGATTTCAAATTTGATAGGATTTAATGACAACGTAGAAGGCTTTCCAACACTTGTTACATAGCTCGCTTTACCAGTTCGATCTGAGAAAGGCATGGTGGTCGGCCGTGCCAAAAGTGACATTGTTTGGTTCATTTTTCTTCTTCTGTTTTTGTTTTTTGTTGTTGTTTTGTTTGTTTTTCTTCCCTCCTTGTTTGTTTCGTTTTGGGGGACGTGTTATTGTTTTAAAGCAGATGTGGTGTGGCGTGTATCTCTCTTAACCGATCAGATGGTACGGGCATTGTAACTGTCATCACAATACCAAACGCCTTTCATATTGTTACAGTAATTACATGGGGTATGTAAAATGGCATGTACCCACTTAGGGTTTCCTGAAATGATCGGGTCTGGTTTTGTCCTGCCTTGGATCAGTCCTCTCGTACGTGCGAGTTAATTGCAATGTTTTTAAAAGCGAATATGTGAAATGCTTTTATTTGAGAACATATGTTTATTACTCTTGTTTAATCAAGTTATCCGCGTGTGTGGGGTGGGGGGGGGGGGCTGCGGGTGTGTGCTGATTATCTGGTTGTGGTTTTCCGCAAATCATCTTTATTCTTATCTTATCTGTCTATTATAATCAATATGCAGTATAGTAGGCTATGTTTATAATTATATTCGAATAATGTTTCTTAATTCTTTCTGTTTTTACATTAAGAATACTAGTTATTACCTGCAGTGTGTGGATGTATGTATGAAACGATGTATGTGATATTTTTTACATTTGTATCTTCGTAATATTTGTAGGGGCTGTTGTTGGCTTTTACAGTTATGGTCCCCATGTTGTTTACTTGTCTATGTTGTGATAATGCACCTGACCAAATTTCTCCAGTTGGAGATAATAAAGTTATTCTTATCTTATCTTATCTTAATCAACGCCTTCTTGAAACTCTGCAGCTGGTTTCCATCGTGTTGAGATAAGTTTCGGTCCTCCTCCGAAACCCGACGAACTGTCGCATCATCGGCCTTGTGCGTTGTTTTCTCAGTGACTCAAGTCAGATCGAAAGAGTTAATGGGTTCAGTGTCAGTATCAGTAACACAAGAAGGCGTCACTGCGTCCGGACACATCCATATACGCTACACCACACCTGCTAAGCAGCAGATGCAGTGTAAACCAACGCGCTTAGTCAAGCCTTGAGGAAAAAATAAGAAAAAAATAAAATAAAATGAATAAATTAAATAGAATTAAATTTTTATATATATATATATATAAAAGAAATAATAATGATAATGATGATGATAAAGATAATAATAATAATAATAAATGAATATGTAAATGAATAAATGAATAGATTTTTTTTTCGTAAAGTAATAATGAATAAGCCGATGGGAGCAAACTCATTGTCTCTCTCCCCACACCCACCCGTCTCCAGGTATGAACGGCTCCCACTCCCCGCTGTCCGGCATGAACGGACGCACACCGTCCCCACCGTCCGGAGGAGGAGGAGGAGGAGGGGGGAGCATGATGGGGGGAGGCGGAGGTGGGGGCATGGGCCAGCAGCTGCCCCCGGCGTGTGGCGCCCGCCAGCTGTCCAAGCTGAAGCGATTCCTGACCACCCTGCAGCAGTTCGGCTCGGACATCTCCCCAGAGATCGGCGACCGTGTGCGCACCTTGGTGCTGGGACTGGTGGTGAGTGCAGTCAGTGTGTAGATATATAATAATAATAATAATAGTATTTATATAGCGCTGAATCTTGTGCAGAGACAAATCAAAGCGCTTTCGCACCAGTCATTCACACGCATGCATAACTCTAAAACTGTAGAAACTAAAGACAAGGAAGAGGCAGGCAAGGGAGGCTATTTTGGGAGAGTGATAGAAATGTCAGGTGATGTGATGACTTTTTTTTTTTTTCGTATAGAAATGTCTCAAGTGGCAGAATGACTATTTGATATGGAAAAGACTGATGACACGATAACTGTTTTGGTGTGGAAATGTCAGGTGTGACACACACACACACACACACACACACACACACACGTATTTGTGTGTGTGTGTGTGTGTGTTTGCGAGGTGAAATGATGACTTTTTGGTTTTGATCAAGAAAAGTCAGTTGACATGATGACTCTTTGGTATAGAAATAGAAATGTCAGGTAATATGATGAATATCTAGTATTGATATATATAAATGTCAAGTGTTATGGTGACTTGAATTTTGATATGGAAATATCAGGTGACATAATGACTAATTGGTATGGAAATGTCGATTGGCATGATGATTGTTTGGTATAGATTTCGGAATGTCAGGTGACATGATGACTATTTTTTAATATAGAAATGTCAGGTGACATAATGACTATTTGATATAGAAATGTCAGGTGACATGATCACTGTTTGACATAGAAATTTCAGCTGACATGATGACTTTCTCCCTGTGTGTTGTCAAAACTCCCGCATGTTCATAGAAACGAAATTTCAGTTGACATGATGACTATGTGTTGTCAGTCATCACACCTGTCCATAGAACAGTTCCACACAGGCTGTTGCTGTTCAGTCAGTTTATCGATGTAGATAATGAAATGTCAGGTGACATGATGACTGTCTTGCTGTGTGTTGTTAAAACTCACACCTGTCCGTAGAAGAGTTCTATATCAGTACCGAAATGTCAGGTGACATGATGTCTGCCTTGTTGTGTGTTGTCAGAACTCATACCTGTCCATTGTAGAGTTTCATAGCGGTACCGAAATGTCAGGTGACATGATGACTGTCTTGCTGTGTGTTGTCAGAACTGGCACCTGTCCATAGAAGAGTTCTATATCGGTACCGAAATGTCAGGTGACATGATGACTGTCTTGCTGTGTGTTGTCAGAACTGGCACCTGTCCATAGAAGAGTTCTATATCGGTACCGAAATGTCAGGTGACATGATGACTGTCTTGCTGTGTGTTGTCAGAACTCGCACCTGTCCATAGAAGAGTTCTATATCGGTACCGAAATGTCAGGTGACATGATGACTGTCTTGCTGTGTGTTGTCAGAACTGGCACCTGTCCATAGAAGAGTTCTATATCGGTACCGAAATGTCAGGTGACATGATGACTGTCTTGCTGTGTGTTGTCAGAACTGGCACCTGTCCATAGAAGAGTTCTATATCGGTACCGAAATGTCAGGTGACATGATGACTGTCTTGCTGTGTGTTGTCAGAACTCGCACCTGTCCATAGAAGAGTTCCACACCAAGCTGCAAGAGGCCACCAACTTCCCCCTGCGTCCCTTCGTCATTCCATTCCTCAAGGTGGGTTGGTTGGTACTGCGCTGCTCAGTAGCAGCTGTGTGGCCTCTGGCACTGCTGCCAGACTGACCACATAACTGATATGTTTGGATGCTTCTGGGTTTTTTTCCCCGGAGTTTCTTGAGTGGACCACCGTTATATTTTCTATATAAATTCCTCATATCAATTCAGAATTTAAAAACTAAAATAAAAGATACAAATAAAAAAGTTTGAATATAGTGAACATTAAAAATAACAGATGTAACTTGTAAATATATCATGTGTGTGTGTGTGTGTGTGTGTGTGTGTGTGTGACATAATTCCGGTGACTGAAACAGACACATCAATCACCGCTTGAGTTTGTCATTATAGTCCATGACACAATCAACTCAAAAACGTAACAATAAATGAATCATCGAAACCAATACCCGGCATTCCCTAACCATGTCATAGTAATCAATAGCATTTGTGGAATCGATCACCCATACGATGGATGCTTCTATTATTAGCGCATTATCCTCGGTTAGAGACCAAGCTCTAAGCGCCCACGATAAATGCACTCCAAGTCTGTTTATGACAACCACCAGTGTCAGAGAAATCCACTTGTGATACACACACACACACACACACACACACACACTCTCTCTCTCTCTCTCTCTCTCTCTCTCTCTCTCACACACACACACACACACACACACACACACACACACACACACACACACACACACACACACACACACACACACACACGACCATTGGTAACATCCGGTTCGATTGTTCACATTGACAGAATCTCGTCAGCAGATCCGTGTATCAATCAGCCACTTTATCGCCACATCTAACTCATCCAACATCTGGTGTTCACTTTCCCAGATATTGAGATATAT
>NC_134884.1:41151453-41173953 GCF_041734735.1 Babylonia areolata
CTCCGGGACCGCGAGGAGCTGGCCGCCTGGATGAGGCGCCACGCCGAGGGACTGCTGGTCGACACTGGAGGGCCCGACGTCCTCAAGAAGCACCACCACCACCACAACATCGCCAACAACAACACCACCACGGCTGCTGGTGGTGGTGGTGGCGGCGGCGGCGGTGGCGGCGGCGGTGGTGGTGGTGGAGGAGGTGGTGGTGGAGGTGGTGGTGGTGGTGGGGACATGATGGCCTTCGCTGTCAGACAGACGGAGGACAGAGTGGCGGAGGTTCGCCGGAGAGCTGGTGAGTTGTTGAGAGAAGGTGTGTGTGTGTGTGTGTAGGGGGGAGGGTGGTGTTGATTTTTGTGTTTGGTTTTGTTGTTGTTGTTTGTGTGTGTGTTGTGTTTGTGTGTGTGTGCGCGCGCGCGTGTGTGTTGTGTGTGTTTGTGTGTGTGTGTGCGTGCATGCGCGTCGTGTGTGTGTGTTTGTGTGTGTGTGTGGATGAAAGGGGAACATTATATAGAGAAAGGGATAATTATAACACTGCAATCAGCAGCCAGAGTGTATGTATTGCTCGCATGTGTGTTTGGTGGGTGGGGACAGGTAGTGGTTGGCGTAAGTGTGTGTGTGTGTGAGAGAGAGAGCAGGCACGCAATACACTGCATATATGCACATGCACAAGTGTGTGTGTGTCCATATATGTATGTGTGTGTCTGTGTTAAGGCAGAGGTCGAATTATGGATTAATCCGGACGTATTGACACCTCCCTGAAACCAGAACTTTGTGTGTGTGTGTGTGTGGCAGAAGAGGCGGTGAACGAGGTGAAGCGGCAGGCCATGATGGAGCTGCAGAAGGCGGTGGCGGCGGCTGAGTCGAAGGCGTCGGAGATGGTGATGTCGGAGCGCGTGAAGATGGAGCGCGTGCTGCAACAGGCGCGGTCGCAGGCGCGCGATGAGGTGATGGGCACCGTCAACCACCAGGAAGAGTCAAGTGAGGTTAGCTAGCGACCCTTCTTCCTTCTTCCTTCCTTCCTTCCTTCCTTCCTTCCTGTCTCACTCATCCCTGGTTTTCTCCTTTCTTTCCTGTGTCACTGACTTATCCCTTCCTCTTTCTGTCCTTTCTTCCTGTCTGTCTTGACTGTCTGACTCATCCCATGTTTTTCCACTTTCTTCCTGTTTCACTGACCCATCCCTTGTTTTTCCACTTTCTTTCTGTTTCACTGACCCATCCCTTGTTTTTCCACTTTCTTCCTGTTTCACTGACCCATCCCTTGTTTTTCCACTTTCTTTCTGTTTCACTGACCCATCCCTTGTTTTTCCACTTTCTTCCTGTTTCACTGACTCATCCCATGTTTTTCCACTTTCTTCCTGTTTCACTGACTCATCCCATGTTTTTCCACTTTCTTCCTGTTTCACTGACTCATCCCTTGTTTTTCCACTTTCTTCCTGTTTCACTGACCCATCCCTTGTTTTTCCACTTTCTTCCTGTTTCACTGACTCATCCCTTGTTTTTCCACTTTCTTCCTGTTTCACTGACCCATCCCTTGTTTTTCCACTTTCTTCCTGTTTCACTGACCCATCCCACGTTTTTCCACTTTCTTCCTGTTTCACTGACTCATCCCTTGTTTTTCCACTTTCTTCCTGTTTCACTGACTCATCCCTTGTTTTTCCACTTTCTTCCTGTTTCACTGACTCATCCCTTGTTTTTCCACTTTCTTCCTGTTTCACTGACTCATCCCTTGTTTTTCCACTTTCTTCCTGTTTCACTGACCCATCCCTTGTTTTTCCTTTTTCTTCCTGTTTCACTGACTCATCCCATGTTTTTCCACTTTCTTACTGTTTCACTGACCCATCCCATGTTTTTCCACTTTCTTCCTGTTTCACTGACTCATCCCACGTTTTTCCACTTTCTTCCTGTTTCACTGACCCATCCCACGTTTTTCCACTTTCTTACTGTTTCACTGACCCATCCCATGTTTTTCCACTTTCTTCCTGTTTCACTGACTCATCCCTTGTTTTTCCACTTTCTTCCTGTTTCACTGACCCATCCCTTGTTTTTCCACTTTCTTCCTGTTTCACTGACTCATCCCTTGTTTTTCCACTTTCTTCCTGTTTCACTGACTCATCCCTTGTTTTTCCACTTTCTTCCTGTTTCACTGACCCATCCATTGTTTTTCCACTTTCTTCCTGTTTCACTGACTCATCCCTTGTTTTTCCTTTTTCTTCCTGTTTCACTCGTTCTTCCCTTTCACTCCTTTCATCCAGCCTCACTGGATCGTCCAGCACCATTCTGTTCTATCCACTTCAAAGTACTTCATTGACTGCTGACAACCAAAACAGAAATTTCCTAACTGTCGGCTCAAAATGCCCGCCAGCAAATATCACAGAGAAAACCGAATGAGTAGTTGGTTAACTGATACATCTTCCCCGATCACCGTGTATTCCTCAGTTATGTTAAAATAAATCATTTGGGTAAGATATTATTACATTTAAAGATATAGTAAAACAAATCTGTGTGTGTGTGTGTCTGTGTGTGTGTGTGTGTGTGTGTGTGTGTGTGTGTGTGTGTGTGCTTTTTTTCCTGTCAGACACTCGTCCCATCTTTTCTTCTTCCTGGCTCATCCTTTCTTCGCTCATTTTCGCCTGTGTTATTCCTTCCTTCCTTCCTGTTTCCTTCCAGTCTTTCTGACTCACCTCTTCTCCCTCTCCGACTGGCTCATCCGCCCGTCCTTCTCTCCGTTTCTGATCTCAACTTCCAGTACAGCTCTTGCGCGTTGGTGTGCAAAAGTATTCCAACACAGCTCTTTCGCGTTGGTGTGCAAAAGTATTCCAATACAGCTCTTTCGCGTTGGTGTGCAAAAGTATTCCAATACAGCTGTTTCGCGTTGGTGTGCAAAAGTATTCCAATACAGCTCTTGCGTGTTGGTGTGCAAAAGTATTCCAATACAGCTGTTTCGCGTTGGTGTGCAAAAGTATTCCAATACAGCTCTTTCGCGTTGGTGTGCAAAAGTATCAATGCCATTGTTGTGCCTGAGCAATGTCTCACGGCGACATCCTCAAAGGATTTTACTGATTTCCTCTTCCAGACTGCAAACGCAGTAATTTGATTCATTCCTGTGATTGGAGAGCATGATGATGTTGTTTACACTGTTAAAAAAAGTAAACATAATTTAATAAATTCAGAATTGTAAATAATGCTGTTATGAATGACAGTACATTATTCAGTGATTGTGTGATAGTTATGTTGATTGATTGATTTTCATTTTTATGTAAATTTCTGCTTGTTCGAGCGTGTCTGTGCCACAAGGCCTGGGTTTAAGCAAAGGTCAGGTTTTCACCCCTTCACTGGTCATTGTATTCAGCTCAAAATCTTCATCCATGCACTGGAAAGGCCCATTTTATTCTCTCTTTTTTTTATACAGCAGATGTGGTGTAGCGCATATATATGGATCAGCCCTCATGCTTTGACACCTCATTGAAACCAAGACTAAAACTGAAAAGATGTTCAGTTGTTGCATTGCTCATGTTCGACGTTGTTGCTTATGAACTAGTCCAGCCGCACATAAGTTACGTTGACTCGAATACCCTAAATTACCAGCATGCATGCCGAGAGGCCGTGAAATACCTGTCCGGTCTGGATTCTGTATTCATGTCTTGTGCCTTGCTGTGTGGGTTTGCAGAGCTGCTGGAACTGCGGTCGCAAAGCCAGTGAGACGTGTTCGGGGTGCAACGTGGCTCGCTACTGCGGCTCGTTCTGCCAGCACAAGGACTGGGAGAACCACCACCTGGTGTGCGGCAAGGCGCAGGTCGCCGCCATCGCCCAGGCCCGCGACCAGCGCCGGGGTCTGTCCGCCTCCGCCTCCTCCACCACCACCCTATCCTCCTCCTCCTCGTCCTCCACGGCAGCGGCTGGGGGTGGGGGTGGAGGGGGGAGCTCCTCCTCTTCGGGAGGCAGCGGCGCATCGTCCTCGTCCATGGCGGCGAGCAGCGGTCCGGCCCCCGCGCCCAAGGAGATGCCCAGCACCACCACTATCATCACCACCACCTCCTCCTCCTCCGACCTCTCCTTGCCTCCCGCCGCCTCGTCCTCCTCTCTGGCGGCTGGCGCCGGAAGTGACGCCACCGCCACCTCCTCTTCCTCCTCCTCCGCCACCTCCTCGTCCGCTGTGGGCGGGTCCAGCGAGGCTCGGGCTGTAGGAGTGGCCTCCCCTGCGGCCAGTGAGTCGGACAAGACCAGCCTGGCCCCGGAGTCTTCACGGTAGAATGTGGTTGATGGTGTAATGGGGAGTGGGGTGTTGGGGGAGGGTTAAGGAAGGGGGTGGGATAGTAACATGACGTGGGGTTGGGGTGGGGTGGCGGGTTCCTGGCCTACAAAACATGTCCCCAAAGAAGTGATGATGGAGTCTGCCTGTGGTGGGGTGTCCTTCGAAAGAATGTGACTGAGTGTGAAGTCAGCACCCTGATTGACACCTTCTGTCTTAGAGAGTACAGGACAAACGGCTTGCTGCACAGAGTGGGAGAGTTCTGCGTGGGAAAGTTCTCCGGACTGATGGCACGGCCGCTTGAGTAACCAGGAACAAAACAACCCTTCATGTCACTAACACAGCAAGGCAAGGACTGCTTCCTTCACCGCGCTTGGGACTGTGTTGATGAATTGTGGAAAGCGCTCAATGAGAAGATGAGGCGGAGAGAAGAAACCAGAAGGGTGTTTGTCTCTGCATGTCCCTGTGTGCATGGCTTTGTCTGTCTCCCAGTCTTCATGTCCTGGTCCTGGTGGCCGACTTAGAACACAACCTGTTGATACGTCCTTCGTTTTCTTGAGCGCTACGCCATGAAGTGATTCATATGTGATGGGTAAATAGTGGTGCAGAGAAAGGAAAGGAAAGGAGGAACAATCGAAGTGGAGGAATAACAAGTCCGCTGACAGTTTCTCACACGGAGATTATCACTTGCATAATCTGTCGACAATCGGTGTTCAAATCGCACAAAATGAGGTGGGGGACTGGGTCAAACGATGCCATGTCTGCTGACTGAAACACAAAGACGATCAGGTTCAGAAAGATTGGACTGAGTGACCAGTGTGAGGAAAACATTAACTGAAGAGTCCAACAGGAAGTTTGTGTCGCCCGACAAAAGAAGAACAGAGGAGGTGCACAATCTCTGAAGTGTTACTGGCAGAATTGACGACGGACTGCACCGTAAGATATGAGTGAAACGTCGATGTCCAATAAACTAACACTGAGAGAACGACAAAAAAAAAAAATAGAAAATGCGTGTACAGAATTCTTAAATCCTAGCATCTGTGATGCCATAGTGTGAGTGTGCCGTACAGAGGAGAACTGTGGACAGGTCCGGTCCAGGGTCGAGCTGACCGACAGGAGTGGACTGAAGCACTGACCGTCCTGTCCAGCCTGGACATCCGGACATGACAACACTCAGCACTGCGGCTTACGGCGCATTGTCCGCTCCTGGTCAGAGGAACCACAGACTGCCGGGAACCGCGTGTTGGGGAAGAGGGTCAATCATTTCCTTTCGTTTTCTTCGTATTCTTTTCCATCATTGTTTGGTTTTCTGTATATATTTATAATGGACGTGATGGTTGAACCCGTCGAACTTGGATATTGTCTGTGAAACGTCCGATGTGAAAAAGAGAAGTATGCTGTTCCTGCTGTGTGTCTGTACAGTGTGTGCATTCATTATCAGGAGATGGCACAGACGACGTGTTGTGGGACAACACGTACTCCTGTCTCCACATCAGCTGACACTGGGACAGAAGCCCTAGTAGGGATGGTGTACCAGCCGTACCAGACATCACTGCACTGTCTTCTGTGTGTGAGTGGAAGTCGAATCAGTATTTTTTCAAACATTTTCATGACTGATTTTTCAATGTAAACGATGGTGGTTTCTTGATCATTTGTTTGGTGTGTGTGGGTTTTTTTGTTTTTTGTGTTTTTTTTCATATTATTTTCTTATTTATAGTGATTTTTTTTCTGAACAGTCCACAGTGTTTCATTTGTGCAAGCTGAACTGATGTGACTTTTGTCTTGTATTGCTATGAGCCTAGTCTGGATTTGGAGTCATTGAATAGTCTTTGTCGTTGAGCATGTGGTCCTCATCAGTCAACACGTCTTTCCTGCCCAGAACCACATTGTTTCTTGTGCATAGTAGCTGGTGTTCAGTGTCAGTGTGCTTCACGGGGTCAGCTAGTCTGGCTTCTGTACTGTAGCCGTTCACACCTTCAGTGGCCAGGACTGAGGGTGGTCAGGTCAGGTCAGACAGGTTGCAGGACCTGCAAACGGTGTTGTCTTGTCTTGTCTTGTCTTGTCTTGTCTTGTCATTGTGGAGTGAGTCAGTGGCTGTTGTTTCTGTTTCTTGAACGTGGAGGAGATTGGAGGTGTCTGTGGTGATGACTGATGTGGAGGTGTTAAGGTGAATTCCCATTGCACTGGCGATGGTTGGCTTGGTGTGTTCTGACGTGCATCACTATTGCACAGTTACCTGTGCTGATAGCACCTGTGGGGTTCGCTGTTGCCTCTTTCATGAAGGGAAGAACCCTTGCGGAAAATGTGTGCGTTGAAATGGGTATTTTGTGCCCATTGACTGTCAATCTAGTCCTTTGTTTTCAAACTGGTGATACCTTGGTTTGTTTTGTTTGTTTGTTTGTTTGTTTTTTATCTCGCGCCCCAGCAGCTTTAAGAATATTTTTTAATTCCATGTACATTGTTCACTGGTCACGTTGGTTTGGTCGCTTCTGTCGTTCCCCACTTCTTTGTAGTCTCAATCAAAATCACCAACCACACACACACACACACACACACACACACGCACGCACGCACGCACGCTCGCACACACACACACACACACATACACACGTACGCACGCACGCACGCACGCTCGCACACACCCACATCTTCCCACACACGCACACCCATCCACCCACGCACACGCACGCACGCACGCACACACCTACACGCACGCCACAATACTGCATAATTATTTTGGGGTCTTGGTCAAATGCTATCACTGGAATTGTTGTCATAGTCATTTGCTTCTGCCCGTGCAAAGTGTGTAGCTGATGTCCCAGTGTCTGTGCTATGTGGGGGAAGCCCTGGCTGGTGGTAGCGAGAGCAGTGGTGAACACCTGCTAGTTATTTGTAGATCCTGGCTGTTATTGTAGCCACGTCACATGGGGTAACACATCCGGACATGGGTGTTCATTCAGTGTTTGTTTTTTTTCTTCACATCTTTGGAAATGCGTGTCCTATCTCTGGAGGTGTGGAATTGCGCCCGTGTCGTATTAATTACCATGTCTGCAATTGGACAATAATTGATTTTTTATTCTCTCTGCCAAATGTTACTAGTGATCTCAAATTGTTGATCTTTTGTTCATGTACGGGGATTTAGTTGTTTTTTTTTTTTTTTGGTTTGTTTTTTCTTTGGCGCAATTTTGATCTGACCATCAGGAAAATTGATATCATTTGTCCGTGAGCTTTACGTCCTTTCTCCACTGTGTACCCCCCACATTCTCTCCCCTTTGCAGTTTCACTTCACTTTGTTGTTAAACGGTGGGTAAGAAAATGTGGTGCAGTTCTTCTCTTTGTTTTCCCTATTGTACAAAACAGGGAGAGAGAGAGAGAGAGCTTCATATCGGTTTGTGCGTCTTGTGAACAAGAATATGGTGGTGTGTAGTTCTCGGATAAAATGAATATGAGGGAAACACTTGATCCTTGGCAAATCTGAATTTTACAAAAGAGAAACGAATGAGAAAAGAATGAATATATGCATATAGGCATAGTGGCATTTAATTTTAAAGGGGGAAAATGCTGGACATGGTAAAAAAAAATGGAGGCTCATGTCATACGAACTCAGAAAGCATTTCAGAGAAGGCTGTTCCTTACTGAGTGGATGGAGAAAAAGGAATACCACCACCAGAAGAGAGAATTTTACATGTGGCTTGATGTTTTCGTTTTTCTCAGACTTGATGGGCGCACAATCGTATTTGGCAGTTTTTCTTTCAGCCCAGAAACGAGAAGATAGCCAGTTTAGAGATGTGCTGCACATACGTTGGATGTTGGTTTTTTTGTTTTTTGTTTTTTTGGGGGGGGGTTTGAGGTTTTTTTTAATTGATACATCATAACAACAGTGTTGATGATTCTAATGATGCGGATTTTTTTCCCTTCCTTATTGCGGTCATCTTTTTTACATTTTGAAAACTGTCCACAAAACAGTTTTGTTTCCATTTTAGAATATCTATTATTTTACAAGATTTAGAAGAGTTATGAAAGGAACACAAGTACTGAAACTTGAATACTAAATCTTCCTTTTAATGCATAAAAATGAATGGTAAGAGTGACCGAGCTGATATGTGATAAGGTGAATGATTCCACTGTACCGGAAAACCAGTGATTTATGCACCAGCAGATACCAGCGGCAGGTACACCGCAGGATCCAAATTCAGAGCCTATGGACTAGTTTCCACGATGATACAATTAGTATGACCTTGAGTCTTGACTGTGGGTTCAAAGACAAGAGGGGTCAAGGAATTAGTTTCACTTCTGTTCTTTTCCCCCTCGTCATATTCAACCTGTTCAACAGCTTTGTATTGAATGCTGTAAAGTAAGGCAGAACACAGCTGGTGCAAGGATGGACAGTCTTCTGTCTGTCCGTGTGGACATGATCAACTGTCAGCTCTGTTTCCATGGGGACAGATGGAAGACAGTTCTCCGCCCCCTCCACTCTCTCTCTCTCTCTCTCTCTCTCTCAACATCATATCTGTGGGGTTTCTTATGTAATGTAAGTCGATTAAGACCTGCAAGTGGGACTAGAGGTTCAGACGGAACATCACTATAAAGAAACTGCCGAGCAGTAAAATTAAACTACAAATCAGTAGTTGATCAACTCCTGGCATGCGTGTATTTTAGTGAAAATGTCTTTGTCCTACGAGTTGATTCCGGAAATGCCGACGTCTTAGAAAGGCCGTCGGTCGACCGCCACTGGTTTCACGTGCAGATAGACATAGGGAGTGGCGCACAGTTGTTGAACAACCCCGTTATTCAGGTAATTGGCGATCCGTTTTTTCACCCGTCTCCTGTGGAATGAAGCTGGATTGCCACTCCCCCTGTCTCAACTGGTGTTCTCTGGACATCTCCAGTCTGCCTTCTCCACCCCTTTCCACCAAACAGCCAGTCATCTGAAATGTCTGAGATGAACCACGGCTTTGTTTTGTGGAAGGAAGGGAACTGGGTGCAACACGGAAGGGGAAGAACGGAAATGTGTTCAGAGTCTGGGCCGCCTTAGAGATGTCTTGGCGTTACAAGGGTTTGTGCTTTGGTGACATCAGTATGGAATTTTTCTCAATGGAATTTTTCTCTGTTTCCATTCCTTTTTTCTTTTTTTTTCTTCTTTTTCTTTTCTTTTTTTTCTTTTTTTTTTATAGAGAAACTAACTAACGTCAGTATGGAATTTTCATTCGCTTTTCTTCATAAGAATAGAAATATAAAAAAAACATCAGCTGCAGACCTGGAGGTTACTACCGCTGAACGGTTTGGATGTAAATGTTTTGAATCTGGCTATTGATGAACTCCAATAAAATACTCACAAAAAGTCATGTGTCGTGATTGTTGTTGAATTGGTGAATTTGTTTCTGTCCTTCATATGTTCTGTGTGTGCGTTTGCTTGTGGGAATTGATAACACAATGACGTGAAGAAGATCCGATATGATATCTTAACAGAATACATACATCTGCCGCACAAAACAAACGTACATACTACTGCTCTATAAAACAAACCGACACACAGTTGACAGTCAAAACAAACATAAACTGAACTCAAAACAAACATGTAACAACTGCCTCACAACAAAATGAAAACACGAACAGACATACATATACAACTGCCGTACAAAACATTCATACAACTGCAGAACAACATCAACCTCGTATCAACACTGATAACAGATGCAGCAAGCAACACCAATAATAGTAATATTTAAACTACACGCATGATTTATATTGATTTGAAACTAATATCAAATGATTCTCTCAATGTGTGCGAGGGTGGCGGAAAGTGTGCGTGTGTGTGTAGCTGTTGTCTGTCCTCCATAACTCAACGGGAGTCAAAAGGATTTAATTTTCTCGGTGTGTGTGTGTGTGTGTGTGTGTGTCCTGCGCGAGAGGAGAGAATTCGAAAGAAAAACAAACGCATAATTGCCTCAAAGAAGCCAGCAAAATAAAGCTTCATAAATGAAAGAGAAAATTTTTAAAAAGCTGTGATTCCCTAACATATGCTAACTTAACACCACAGAAAACTACGCGCTTACCAAAACATACCCAGATACGCTAAGACAGACGGTGGTAGAATTCGCTGGCAAGTTTTTGAAAATAATAATAATAATAAAGAAAACAAAAATAAGTGTCGAGAGAGGAAATAGTAACTCCGGAAAAGGACACACATACGAAATGAGGGAAATGGCAACAGAGAAACTGTCAACAAAACCGAGCAGAAAGAAAATCCACCCACCTCTCTCTCTCTCTCTCTCTCTCTCTCTCTCTGTAAGTGTGTGTGTCTATGTCTGTGTAAGTGTGTATATATATGTAGAGAGAGAGAGATACACAGAGAGAGTGTGTGTCAGCTCATCTGCCCTCACACACACCCGGACAAATACACGAATCAAAAGTATTCTATATCACTGGGGTGGGTGTGGGGTATAGCGGGATTCTTCATGGGCGTCCATTCATATTGCCGAATATTAACAAACAAAAACAAAAAAAGGACACACACAAAAATAACGGGAAGCCTCCGCGGGAAGGCTGTATAATTTACTCTATCACTGCCAAGTTTCCGTGCGGAAAAACAATCCCCAGCACCAAATATTTTATAAACGATGCTGTCAGTCACAGGCTTCGGTTCATGTCAAAACAACACACAAGACTTGTTCACTTCAAACTTGAGCTTTGTTACAATGTGAACAAGAGAGGCAAGGCCTTCAAGACTCACTTGTGATACACTTGTTAAAAAAAAATCCAAGCTTTTTATGTATTAAGTATAATTTCAAAATGTAATGTTTAAGATGAGAAAGATCAGTTTAAAGCAAATTAAGTCCCCTAGCATTAATTACAGAGTAATTTCCCTTTTTTACTATCTGCACCAAAACGTTTGCAAAATAAATAAAACTTCCATGCTTAGCAAAAGAAGTTCCTGTTTGAACAAAAAAATGATAATAATGACTGCTCTTTTGTTGGGTCAGAATATCAGATCAAAGTGCCAAGTTTAGAGAATACAAAAAATGTAGATATAACAGTAAATGCAGTTTGCATATAATTAGGCTTCATGTGTGTGTGTGTGTGTGTGTGTGTGTGTGCCCATCCCAGAGGTGCAATATTGTTTTATCTCACTCAGTACGGCCAGTCCTCTCTTCTCCTCTACACAGACCCCCTCGGATGTCCAGTGGGTGTCTGAATGACCCAACTTTTAGCTTCCGTCGTCAAAATTGTGGTATCTTTGTCAACATTCACGTCTTCAGTATAAGAGCCTTCCGCTTGCAATGCTTTGATGATGGTAATTGGGGTGAAACGCTGTTAACGTCGTCTCTTTCGCCGCTCGTATGGAGAGAGTTAAACAAGATGACTGGAAAGAACTGAATTTTTCCTATTTTTATGCCTAATTTGGTGCCAACTGACAAAGTATTTGCAGAGAAATTGTCAATGTTAAAGTTTACCACGGAAACACAGACACACACACACACACACAGACACACACAGACACACACACACACACACACACACACACACACACACACACACAGAGACAACCGAACACCGGGTTAAAACATAGACTCACTTTGTTTACACAAGTGAGTAAAAAATGGTCTTATCAACATGACCCCTCAATGTCGACAAAATGTGTGTAGATGTCTTGTCAAATTAAGTCGCCTATGGCGGTGGAAGAGTTAATATGGGGTGTAAGGGATGCTGGGGGTCAGCCAGCACAGCCAGCGTCATGGTGCCGGAGCTGGCCAAGGTCAAACCCGTGCATCCCTTGTTGCCGCATGTATATGTCGCCCCTGCATGGACTGTCGCCGGCGACAATACGTGCAGCCCTCACTGCCCTGGTGCTGTTGTGAAGAGTGAGTGAGGAGTTGTGACCTAACTTTTACGACCCAGCGTTGAGGCGTTGAAGGCCTGTGCCCTTGCAGACAGGATCACACACACACACACACACCACACACACACACACACACAGCGGCACAGTAGCCAACACAAACAACGACAGTGTCCAAACCTGACCAATTTACAACCTATTCACTGTCTACTTGTACGATGGACTCAAGTTCCCGAGGCCACTGGGTGAGATGTTTGTGACGTAACTTTTACGACCTAGCGTGGCGTCGTTGAAGAACTGTTCCCTCGCAGATAAGATCACACACACACACGTACACATCCGCACACACAAACTTTACACACACACACACACACACACACACACACACACACACACACACACACATGTACGAACACTCACACACATACATACACACGCTAAATATACCCGCACATATCATACCTCCACCTTTCCACCGCTTTTACATAAACACTAATTTACTCTCAAAAACACACACACAAAATACACGCGCACGCACACACTCACACGAACAGGCACACAGCAATCTCATATGCGCGCGCGCACACGAACACACCCACACAACAACAACAACGTGAGTTAGCAACAGCAAAATTCGCCTCGAGGTACGCTTCAATGACAAAAAATTTCATTGCTGATGAACTGACAGTAAGATCAGACATTGATTTTCCTAAAAGAGCTAAAGCCATTTCATCACAAGAAACAGTTGCAACTTACATTTCAAATCTGTTAAAAGAATCTGATATTAACATGAAAGAGTTAGCTGCAAAACCACATCATTCTCCTGTTCCTTTTTGGGAAATGTTGAAAGCGGATTTTGATATCACTTATTCTGAAACAAAAAAGAAAGAAAACATTAATATCACGACAAGTACGGCTTTCTATATTCCTGCCTTTAAAGTTGAAAAATCTTACTTTATTGGAAAACACCTTTCCATATTCACAGCTGAGCTAATTGCTATTATACAAGCTCTGAACTACTTAGTGAGCCATCAAATAGTTTTCTCGAAAATAGCATTCTTTGTTGATTCCAAATCAGTACTTTATGCTCTAGAATTATTCAGCCTTGAAACAAGACCTGACTTAGTTATTGAGGTAAATCATTTGGTACATTGTTTAGGGATTAAAGGGACTGAGGTCAGTTTTTGTTGGGTGCCTTCTCATGTGGGCATTCTTGGCAATGAAACTGTTGATAAAGCAGCTAAAAGAGGAGCACAAGATTCAGAAAAATCGACAAAAATACATGTCCGTCTCTCCGTAAAAGAGGCATACACTTTGTTAGAAAAATCAGCATGGGGTCGATTTCATAACCGATGGAAGTTAACGTTTTTAAACCATAAAAGAACATTATTCCCCGAGAATATTATTAAAGAAAAGATACCGAATCCATCAGCTTGCTATACAAGATTAATAACCTCTACTTTCTTCCGTATAAAACTTGATGCGCTGAAGATAAAGTATAGTAAAAATGTTACATGCATCTGTGGTAAGCAGTTCAGCTTGCATCATTGTTGTTTCACTGCCAGCAGTTACGTACCTTCTTGCCCAAGTATTTCAAAGAGAATAATAATTCTGCAGATGATTTTTGTAAAGTTATTTCTGACGAGGTTCTTATGGTCGAACTTTCACAGGCATTAGTTCATAGCCCTATTTCTACATTCCTTTAATGCACTTCAGAATTGTGTTAATGGTTTCTGATTATTATAATTATTATTATTGAATTGTTACTGTTAAATGTAATTGCATGTTAGTTATACCACCTTCCTCCCCTCCATGCCCCCCCCCCCCCCCCCACCACCCCCTCCCCCTTTTTTTTTTTCTTTTTTTTTTAACGTCTAATATCACTGATAGTGAAAAGACGCTAAACTAAAGAACGAACGAACACCAACAACAGCACCAGTGCAAAGGGGCGACAAATAATAAATGTGCAATGAGGCTGCCCGTATTTTCATCGGCGACAATCCATGCAGGGGCGACAATCCATGCAGGGGCGACAATACATGCAGCAACAATAGCACCAGTGCAGAAAGGCGACAATATGTGCAGTGATGGCTGCACGATAATCCATGCAGGGGCGACAATGCATGCAGCAACAATAGCACCAGTGCAGAGGGGCGACAATATGTGCAGTGATGGCTGCACGACAATCCATGCAGGGGCGACAATCCATGCAGGGGCGACAATACATGCAGCAACAATAGCACCAGTGCAGAGGGGCGACAATATGTGCAGTGATGGCTGCACGACAATCCATGCAGGGGCGACAATCCATGCAGGGGCGACAATACATGCAGCAACAATAGCACCAGTGCAGAGAGGCGACAATATGTGCAGTGATGGCTGCACGACAATCCATGCAGGGGCGACAATACATGCAGGGGCGACAATACATGCAGCAACAATAGCACCAGTGCAGAGAGGCGACAATATGTGCAGTGATGGCTGCACGACAATCCATGCAGGGGCGACAATACATGCTGCAACATCCCTCACGAATGGGATCTCACATGGAAAATTCCCTTGTCTATAGAACAGGGCTCGGTTGATGAAAGAGGATTGAAAATATCCATAATTATCAGCCATTGCACTCGTTGCTCTTTGTTTTATTCTTCTTCTTTTTTTTCTTCTTTTTCTTTTTTTTTTTTTTTTTTTTCTTTTTTTTTCTTTTTTTCATACCCATCTCAGGACTCATTCAACATGATCTCAGTGAAATACGTCCGTCAGTGTCTAGCTTTGGCAAGTGCATTGCATTGTGTTGTATTGTGTGGTGTGGTGTAGTGTTATGTGGCGAAGTGCGGTGTGGTGTTTTACTTTTTGTCGCAACAGATAACTCTTTGCGAAATTAAAGCTGATCTCCCCAATGAGGAAAGCACACTTACCCAGAATGTAGTATTAAATTTCGTTTTATTAGCAAAGATGATTTTTTTTTTTTCAGAATGTTGTGAGGGACAAGCCTTTAATTGCCATGGGTTCTTTTACGTGTGCTTAGCGCATTCTGCAGAAGTCTTGCAGAGTCGGTTTTCACCAGTTTAGTCACCGTGCACCTGCTGTTGCACTGGCTGATCATGGTCTGCATGTGTAGCTGTCTTTACCAGCCTGTCTTTGGAGTCTGGAGCCATGGTATTTGAAAAGGGTCCATCCCACCGACCCCAAAAATTCATGGTTATGTTGACAGTGATGTTCACGAAGTTGTTCGACATTCGTTCAGTAGTCCGAGCGCGACTTCATTATTCTCTCATCAAGAGCTATCTGAATTCATGTTCACACGATAGTGAGAGCACTATGACATAATTCTCTCATCAAGAGTTATCTGAATTCATGTTCACACGATAGTGCGAGCACTACATTCTTCTCTCATCAAGAGCTATCTGAATTCATGTTCACACGATAGTGAGAGCACTATGACATAATTCTCTCATCAAGAGTTATCTGAATTCATGTTCACATGATACTAGTAGTGAGAGCACTAGTTCACTATTCTCTCAAGAGTTATCTGAATTCATGTTCACACGATAGTGCGAGCACTAGTTCATTATTCTCTCAAGAGTTATCTGAATTCATGTTCACACGATAGTCCGAGCACTACTTCATTATTCTCTCAAGAGTTATCTGAATTCATGTTCACACGATAGTGCGAGCACTACATTATTATCTCAAGAGTTATCTGAATTCATGTTCACACGATAGTGCGAGCACTACATTATTCTCTCAAGAGTTATCTGAATTCATGTTCACACGATAGTGAGAGCACTAGTTCACTATTCTCTCAAGAGTTATCTGAATTCATGTTCACACGATAGTGCGAGCACTACATTATTATCTCAAGAGTTATCTGAATTCATGTTCACACGATAGTGCGAGCACTACATTATTATCTCAAGAGTTATCTGAATTCATGTTCACACGATAGTGCGAGCACTACATTATTCTCTCATCAAGAGTTATTTGCATTCGTGTTCACACAGAAGTATAAAGAGAGAGAGAGAGAGAGAGAGAGAGAGAGGTGCAGACAGATATACACACGGAAAGAAGAGAGATAAGAAAATTCATCAGAGAAAGAGATATACAGAACGAACGAACATTTTTTTTTTTTTTAATGAGGGAAGTGGAATAAGCATGCATATGCCTTTTTACATCCAGCCCTCAGGGCAAAGAGAAATGAAATCAAAATATTCACAAGATAACAAAAAGTTATAGAAATACATACATGATATTCAAATACACTAAATTGCACAGTAAACATTTCAGTACAGGTACATAATCATGATATCAACATTCATGACAATAATGTATATGAATGTAATAATGAGAGAGAGAGAGAGAGAGAGAGAGAGAGAGAGAGAGAGAGAGAGAGAGAGAGAGAGAATGAATAATCTTACTTCTATGGGTAATAGAGTACGCAAACAATTGCTTTTTCCAGCCCTCGATAGGGAAAAAATGTGTAAAGAAAAGGAATGAAGACCACAAGAAAACAGTAAATGTTGACAAAGTCATAGAAAGACGAGAACAGAAACAACATTATAACAAGCATAAATAAATCAATGAATGAATAAATAGAGAAGAGAGAGAGAGAGAGAGAGAGAGAGAGAGAGAGAGAGAGAGACAGAGAGAGAAGATAATAGAGAAAGAAAAAATAGAGAGATAGGGATAAGACAAGAGACAGAGGGAGAAAGAGAGACATAGGGATAAGACAAGAGACAGAGAGAGAAAGAAAGAGAGACAGAGACAGACAGACAGACAGACAGACAAACAGAAACAGAGAGAGAACAGGACGTTCTGAAAGTCTTTCTGACAAGCAAATCTTACTGGTTGAAAGACCAAAGGGGCCAAACTGAACCTGACTTTATTTATTTAATTATTTATTTATTTATTTATATTTTTATCGATTTATCTATCGGCCTGCGGTAGTCACCATCATTATCCACACGTTCTACCATAACCACCACCACCACCACCACCGCCGCCAGCACGTGACGTCATGTCAGGAGTCAGCACAGAAAGATCGTGGCGGTACTGTCCTGTCTGTCACCCCTGTAACACACACGGTGAACCTGAACACGGTGAACCTGAACCAGCAACAACATGAAGAAACGGTCAAACCCTTGCACTAATGTTAGAATAATTAGAATAGACGAACACGAACACCCACGTACCCACAAGCTTGCACGAACTCTTGGAAATGAGGACCGATTTGCATCCGTTGAAGACAGCTAATGGAGGTAGATTTCAAATCATTATATTACGATTAGTTTTCTTCTTCTTCTTCTGCGTTCACTCGTATGCACACGAGTGGGTTTTTACGTGTATGACCGTTTTTACCCCGCCATGTAGGCAGCCATACTCCGTTTTCGGGGGTGTGCATGCTGGGTATGTTCTTGTTTCCATAACCCACCGAACGCCTGACATGGATTACAGGATCTTTAACGTGCGTATTTGATCTTCTGCTTGCATATACACACAAAGGGGGTTCAGGCACTAGCAGGTCTGCACATATGTTGACCTGGGAGATCGTAAAAATCTCCACCCTTTACCCACCAGGCGCCATTATTTTTCTATTTTGTAGTATTTTCTTACAGGGGGGTATGAAGGAATTCCGACAATGTCCACAATTCTTTTTTTCTTTTTTCTTTTTTCTTTTTCTTTTTTTAATTAACAATAGGTTATCATCTCATAAACCGACATTTTTGTTGTTGTTGTTGTTGTTGTTGTTGTGTTGTTTCCCTTCCGGTGTATTCGTAACGGCAATACCCGCATTTCTTCCCCTCCACTCCCCTGTGTGACTGACGAGTGAACGGCCACGCCTTGTTGTGAACACTGCTCATTCCGTGTTGAGGGGATGAATTGTGGACATTGCCTTCAATTCGTGACCACACAATCATTATTTTATTTATGGTGGGTTT
This sequence comes from Babylonia areolata, assembly GCF_041734735.1. Classification (NCBI taxonomy): domain Eukaryota; kingdom Metazoa; phylum Mollusca; class Gastropoda; order Neogastropoda; family Buccinidae; genus Babylonia; species Babylonia areolata. Next base: position 41,169,473 of record NC_134884.1, read on the forward strand.
TTTTGTTTGTTTGTTGTTGTTGTTTTTTGTTTCTTTTGTTTTGTTTTGTTTTTGTTTGTTTTTTGTTGTAGTTTTTTGTTTTTGTTGGGGTTTTTTGTGTTTTGTTGTTGTTTTTTGGGGGGGTACGCTTATAGTCGACTTCATCAAGTTTTTGGGCCTTGATATCATTATTATTAGTAGTAGTTTTTGTATGTATTTATCTATTATTCTTTTTTTTATTGTATTTTTTATTTAGTTTTTTGTTGCTGTTATTTTATTTATTTTCTTTTTGTTTTTCTCTCAAGGCCTGACTGAGCGCGTTGGGTTAAGCTGCTGGTCAGACATCTGCTTGGCAGATGTGGTGTAGCGTATATGGATTTGTCCGAATGCAGTGACGCCTCCTTGAGCTACTGACTGACTGACTGACAATCAACACGGAGACGAGAAAGGAGTTCCAGAGACGGATAAAGTGCAAGGATGAAGGGTTTGAAGAAAAGAATATCTGTATTGCTGATGACAGGGGCTGTGTGTGGTGTGGCCTAATGGTAACGTGCCTGACTAGGAAAGCCCACGGGTTGATGACCCATAAACGGGCGGAGATTATTACCAACCCCCACCCCCTCACACACACACACACACACACACACACACACACACACACACACACACACACACACACACACACACACACACACACACACACCCTTCCACTAAAGAATGGCTGGTGCTCTGGGTATTAGTCACTCAAACGAGACGAAAAACCGACCGTTTCGTGTGCAATATGCATTTGTTGAGCACATGAAATAACTCACGGCAACGACGGAAAGGACTGTTTCTGACAAAAATTTGAAGAAAAATCCACTTTGATTATATATATAATTTGATTATATATATAATCAAAGTGGATTTTTCTTCAAATTTTTGCCAGAAACAGTATATATATATATATATATATATATATATATATATATATATATATATATATATATATAGGTGGTGTGATGGCCTAAAGGTAACACGTCCGCCTAGGAAGCGAGAGAATCTGAGCGGGCTGGTTCGAATCACGGTTCAGCCACCGATATTTTCTCCCCCTCCACTAGACCTTGAGTGGTGGTCTGGACGCTAGTCATTCGGATGAGACGATAAACTGAGGACCCGTGTGCAGCATGCACTTAGCGCACGTAAAAGAACCCACGGCAACGAAAGGGTTGTTCCTGGCAAAATTCTGTAGAAAAATCCACATCAATAGGAAAACAAAACTTCATGCAGGAAAAAATAAAAAAAAAAAAAAAAAAATGGGTGGCGCTGTAGTGTAGTGACGCGCTCTCCCTGGGGAGAGCAGCCCGAATTTCACACAGAGAAATCTGTTGTGATAAAAAGAAATACAAATACAAATCTTGGAAAAGTAATGCAATAAAATACAATGCAGTACAATACAAAATGTCTACGAGTGGGTAATTTTCTGTTTTAGTATCCTAAATTGAGGGACCGATTTCTTTAACGGCAAGTTTCTTGCATATTTTGAAGTGATATTACCAAGAGCAAATGTTGGGACCCATATTCTGTGGCCTTCGACTCTACTAGATTTGAGGGTCTGTTGCTGAAATTTCTTATTCAGATTCAGTCCCTATTCACTACTAATGTGCAGCCATCTTGCCAGGTCTACGGCAAAGTCGTCTGCAATTAGGCGTTCATCTACTGTGTACGAACCAGAAACCAGTTGCTCTTTCAGTCCTCCAGCCATGCGTGCCGGGTGGATTCAGACAAAATGTATGTCCGTGTTCGTGACATGGGTCATTTAACTCTCTCCATACGAACGGCGAAAAAGACGACGTTAACAGCGTTTCATCCCAATTACCATCATCAAAATATTGCAAGCGGAACGCTCTTATACTGAAGAGGTGAATGTTGACAAAGAATACCACAGTTCTGACGACGGAAGCTAAAGGTTGGGTCATTCAGACACCCACTGGACATCCGAGGGGTCTGTGTAGAGGAGAAGAGAGGACTGGCCGTACTGAGTGAGTTAACGTCGTTTTTTAAACAACAGTAACATGCTATACATGTCTTTTCTCAAATGCCTGCATGTAAAGTAAGTCACAGAATTTGGGACACTAAAATATTACACGTTAGGCCTTCATGCTTATCTCTTACATGCCACAGATCCAAAGATTTAGGATACTAACATAGGAAATTACCGATTACACATGCCTGCCTTGAAGTAAGACACAAGGTTTACAGTATGTGGAGTGTTGGCCTGGAGGAAACGCGTTCGCCTTGGACGGAAGTAAGAGAATCTGAGCCCACTGCTTCAAATCCCATAGTCGCTTGTTCCCTCCCTGAGGACGGAGAGGAATTCGATTTTCACACAGGGAAATAATTATGTTGTGACAAAAAAAAGAATAATACAATACAATACATACAATACAATACAATACAATTAAAATGTACTAAAATCGGATAATTCCAAATATCTCCCTCGCTGGCTCACCTTCAGTTTGTTTAATCAATCAACAGCCCCATCTCCACGGGCGGACGCATGTTAATGAGGATCCTCCACATCACCGTGACCGTGACGACGACCACCACGGAGACTGTGACGATGAGCCCCAGTCTGGCTTTAGGTGATGACGGGCGCCAGGGGTGTCGGCCCACGGTTGATGCCGGGAGCACTGGACGCTGTTGTCTCCCCACAGTGTTGTAGTGCAGAAAATGCCCGTGGAACAAAACACACAGGGGGTCCATTTTTCTTCTTCTTCTTCTTCTTCTTCTTCTTCTGTCTCACTGAGCCGGCCAACTGTGTGTGGTCCCGCCACAGGACTCTAAGCAACAAACGAGATATAAGAAAGGTTATCTCCTTCCCCGCTCCTCTCAGCTCCACTTGAAGGCAGTAAGTAGCACTGAGGAGTGTGGTGTGGCTGATCCGGCTGCTGCTTTTGGCCGAGGTCGTTGAATTGGAGCTGATTATCAACATCAGTCATGCAGCACATTTTGGCCAGTCCGTTTTCAGCTGAAGTGAACGATGCTCAGATATCGAATGACGACGGAGATTTTTTTTTTTTTTTTTTTTTTTTTTTTCACATTTGTGGCGCTCTCTCTCTCTCTTAATTTTTTTCCCCATACTTTCGAGGGATGGATGAATATTACAAAAGAAAAAAAAATGTTTGCGTAATCTATTTCACTAAAACAACAACAACAAATTCAGTTCATTCATATAATCAATTTCCTGCTTCTCTCTGTGTCTGTCTTTCTCTCTCTCCCCCACAATGCATGTGAGTATGGTGTTTGCAAATTCACCCAAATTTGTGAAGAACATTCACCACAGTGTTTAGGGGTCGGGGGCACAATGGTGGATGGGTGGGTGTGCGCGCGTACATTATGTGAATGTCTGCATGTGAGTGAGTGCGTGTGAGTGGTCGTGAGGAACCATTAAAAAAAATCAAATAAAAAAAGCGCGAAGAGAGGATTGCAGATCGGTCTACGGGAAATAATCCATGCCTCAAGGGATAGGATGATGAAATCGTCTCCCCTGACCATTCCTTCCCTCGCGTGTGTGTGTTTCTCTGCACGTGTGTGTCGTGCGTATATATTTGTGTGCACGTGCGCGCATACTTGCATGTTTACGAGCGTACATGTTTGTTTATGCTCTCTGCGTGCGTGCTTGTGCGCGTGCAGTATGTAAGATTTTAAAGTTGGTTAATCAATTGGTTAATTATAGGGTCGGCCGAACTAGTGTGTGTCAGAGTGTTCAGTGGTGTGTGTGTGTGTGTGTGTGTGTGTGTGTGTGTGTGTGTGTGTGTGTGAACACAAATACTTGACGAGAACAGAAACTCTTGAAGGGGACACAGGGGAGGAGAGCCGCCCGCCCGCCACTGGCTGTGCTGGGAATCAAAAACTGCTAAAGGGACACACACACACACACACACACACACACACACACACACACACACACACACACACACACACACACACACTACTGGCTGTGCTGAGAATCAAAAAGCTAAAGGGACACACACACACACACACACACACACACACACACACACACACACACACACACACACACACATTATGTATGTGTGTGTGTGTGTGTGTGTGTGTGTGTGTGTGTGTGTGTGTGTGTGTGTGTGTGTGTGATATAAATATATATATATATATATATAGAGAGAGAGAGAGAGAGAGGAGGGGGGGTACTGTATAAATATGTATATCACATGACTGTACACCATATCATAGAAATTTGAATTTTTAAAAAGTTTGTATTCAGATTTTACAGTAATCACAGACTTTAATCTACTAATGATAACAAAAACAAAAACAAAAACAATCAACAGGAAAGGAAGAAGTGGGGGGGGGGGGAAGAAAACTGACAGAATGATAACTGTGTAGTAATTAGAAATTATTCTTACCAATCACCAAAGACCAACCAAATTCTTGGCTCAGTCACCAAAGACCAATCCGGTTGGGGATTCACTGCGAAACAAAATGGAAAAACAGTTAGG
>NC_134884.1:41178953-41276453 GCF_041734735.1 Babylonia areolata
ATGGTACACATAGCAGTCATCAGTGCTGGCATTGTGGGACTGTCCAGTGGAGTCAACATTCAGAAGCTGCTTTCCCCACTTGTTTATTTCAAATTATTTATTTTCCATATTGATTTGATGCCCTTTTAAGGCTGTCAGTCAACTGATTGACACAGTCATGATAGACTGCTCTCTGTGGCAGGGTAACAGAGAAAATGGTACGCATAGCAGTCATCGGTGCTGGCATTGTAGGACTGACAACTGCAGTCAACATCCAGAAGCTGCTTCCCTCTGCCCAGATCACCATCATTGCAGAGAAATTTGACAATGAAACTACAAGTTCCGGAGCAGGGGGGCTGTACCGTCCTACAGCGCATCTGGTGAAGGGGGTGCCAGTAGACACTATCAAGTAAATTCAAGTCTGGGCACTGTTGTTTTTTTTTCTCTCTGTGTATGTATAAGATACTCTGTTTTAAAGAGGGAGAACCTATGTTTGAGAGAGATTGAGTGTGTATCTGTGCCTGTGTCTGTGTTCTTGTGAGTGTGTGCATGTTTACCTTAGTGTGTGTATACTGTAACATTTGTCAGTTTTTGTAGTTTTTTGTTTGTTCTGTTTTTTAAAGTGTGAAAGCATAATTAATACAATATCTGCAAATGGCTGATTGCTAAAGTCATGGAGTGTTGTGTTCAAATATTCCCTGTCCCTTTTCTTTTCAAGGGTAATCACTCTGTAATATTCCTTGTGTAAGAAAGTTTAAAAATGCTGCACAAGCAAATAAAAACCATTCCATTAACATCAATACACAGAGAGAAATGGTGTGCATTATATTAGATTTGTACAAGAAAAATCACTGGAACAATACAGATATATTTCAAAGCAATGGTGAAAAACAACTGACCACATACATTTGAAAAGATGCACAACCAAGGGTGTGCACCATGTTTTGTCAGTTCTGGTGTAATGTTGTTTTTTGACATTTCACATGGTTCTTACAGTCATGGAAGATTTGAAAAGTCTTGGAAAAATGAGATAACCAATATTTAGGGTTGGAAAAGTCTTTAATAAACATGCCGCTCTTCAGGTTATGAAAAAGTCTTGGAATTTGTATAAAACCCTTGACCAGTACCATTCAACAAAGAAAGTAATGCATTAAATAAACAAATAAACAAGCAAATCAACCAACAAGATGTGATGAGATTTGAACATAGAGACCAGCATATCCAACCAATCTCTTTTGTCAGAGGTGTAGCAGACAAAATGTTTTGTTTGGTTTGGCTTTTGAGTTTGATGTGGAAAATCCTCAATCTGGTCAAGGGAAAAGTTCAGAACTTTGGTTTGGTCATATCCGCAGGAACCCTGGAAATTTGAGACATACTGTGCGTGCATGTGTGATGGAGTATTGTATTCTATTCTGTGTCTATTCTATTGTGTTGTTTTACTCTTTTTGTCACAACAAATTTCTTTTCTGTGTGAAATTCGGGCTGCTCTTCCCTGGGAGAGCGCATCGCTACACCGAGAGCACCACCCTTTTTTTTTTCTGCCATCAGTTTTATTTGTTCTCCTGTCAGAGTGGATTTTTTCTACAGAATTTTGCCAGGGACAACCCTTTTGTTGCCGTGGGTTCTTTAACATGCTCAGTTTATTGTCTTGTCCGAATGACTAGCATCCAGACCACCACTCAAGGTCCAGTGGAGGGGGGGGGGAAAATACTAGAGACTATGGAGTTCGAACCAGTGCGCTCAGATTCTCAGGCTTCCTAGGCGGACATATTAACTTCTAGTAGGCCAACGCTCCACATGAGGGTGGAAGTGAGGGGAACACTGCAAGTGATGTGTGTCCACAGGGGGTGGGTGAAGGACTCATGGGAGCACTACAGCAGTCTGGCCATGTCCCCACAGGCACATGAAACTGGCCACTCCCTGGTCCCAGGCTATGTCGTGTCCGACGACATTTCTTTTGTGCAGGTCAGCCCCCTGCTTTTCTCTCTCTCTCTCTCTCTCTCTCTCTCTCTCTCTCTCTCTCTGTATCATACAGTAAACTCTGGCCTATACTTTTGAAACATGGCTTAAGTGGGAGAATATTCTACGCAATTCAAAGCATGTACCAAACGGTAAAATTCCGAGTCAAAAGTGGGGACGGGTCGGGACTGTCAGATTTTCTTTTTTGTCAAAAAGGACTCAAACAAGGGGAAATAACTAGCCCATTACTCTTCTCCTTATTTATTAACAAACTAGCCACTGACATTGTTAGTAATGGAAAACATGGAGATCAGCTTTACCCAGATTTTTACGAATTGTTTATATTGCTATTTGCTGACAACGTAGCTTTGATATCATTCACTCCACTTGGATTACAGCATCATCTGACTTTGCTAGCAAAGAATGCAGATTCCCTTAATCTCACAGTAAATCTGGAAAAATCGAATATTGTTATTTTTAGGAAGGGTGGGTACATTGCTTGTCGAGAAAGATGGTTTTACAAAGGTACGGAGATAAAAATTGTTAATGCTTACAATTACCTAGGAATTTTGCTCAGCACTCGGCTTTCATTCTCTTTCTCTCTTAACAAACATATAACTAAAGCAAAAGCTGGAATTCTTGATATATTTAGAACCATGTGGAGTATTGGTGATGTAACTCCATCGCTTGTCTTCAAATTATTTGATACACAAATTAAACCCATGCTTTTATACGGGTCAGAGGTTTGGGGCTTGCTAAACGACTCACGCATTGAAAAGGCACATTTATTTGCTTTAAAAAAACTTCTTAATGTATCTCCAAAAACGCCAAACGACATGGTATATGGTGAAACGGGCAGGAAACCACAATGTATAGATACAAAAGTAAATGCAATTCGATATTGGCTAACGTCTTACCAGAATGGAAAATAGTAGACTTCCTAAGAAATCATACAACATGCTTCTTAATATTCATGACAATGGTAAAGATTGCTGGGTCACGGATGTCCAGAGACATTTAACAATTTATGGTTTTGGGTTTGTTTGGCTTAATCAAGGGGTACAAGAGATTAACTGGTTTTTACGAGAATATAAAGAACATATATCTGACTGCTGGTTTCAAGGGTGGAATGAAAGAATCAAGGAACGTGAAAGATATTCTGTGTACAGATTGTTCAAAACTGAATTATCTTTAGAACCTTACTTTGAAAGTATCAAAAATATTAAACTTCGAGACACATTCATTCGATTCAGGCTTGGCATATCTGACATAAAAACACATAAATTACGCTTTTCTTCTGACTATGGGGTAGATTTATCGTGTCCTTTGTGTAAATGCCGATTGGAAGATGAAACGCATTTTCTGTCGATGTGCACAGCAACCGATGATTTAAGACAGAAATATTTTACAAAAGAAAACGTGAAGAAACTTAAAATACATCCCATGGCGTTTTTGTGTGATGTGCAACATTCAAACAGCTTAGCAAAATTTATTTACCATAGCTTAAGACTGCGAAGGGACTCAGCGTAAATGATCTCACATACAAAGCTTCATTTCGAAAACCAATTCTTAGCATGCAAAATGCCATTCGATTTATGTTGCCACTGTTTAATTGATTCGTTGGTGGAAATGTATGTTAATCGATTGTGAAGATAGTTAAGTTGACAAATGTTATTTGAATATTCTCTCTCTCTCTCTCTCTCTCTCTCTCTCTCTCTCTCTCTCTCTCTCTCTCCCCCTCCCTCTCTGTGACTACGTAATCGGGTCGATGGCCTCGGGTTACTTAGATATCAACCTCAGCAGTAGTCTACGATGATTGTGCGTATACATACCGTTAGATATTGTTTTGTCTTCCTTATGAAAAGCAATAGAATGTTGTGAAAAGTGTAGGAGGGAGGGAACGTTCGAAGGGGTGGGAGAGGGGGGGAGCGTGTTTTCCACGGTGATATGAGCATGTTGCTTAAGTCATTAAACCATTTGAATCTTGAATCTCTCTCTCTCTGCCTCTGTCTCTCTCTTTCTCTCTCTCTCTCTGTGCCTCGGTCTCTCTCTCTGTCTCTCTCTCTCTCTGCCTCTGTCTCTCTGTCTCTCTGCCTTTGTCTCTCTCTCTCTCTCTGTGTCTCTGTCTCTCTCTCTGCCTCTGTCTCTCTCTCTGTCTCTCTCTCTGCCTCTGTCTCTCTCTCTCTCTGCCTCTGTCTCTCTCTCTGTCTCTGTGCCTCTCTCTCTCTCTCTCTCTCTCTCTCTCTCATGCTTTCTCTCTTTATGTTTGACAACAGTGTAATGGTGACAACTGAGTTAGCTATAGGTTGTAATGGGATGTGGAAGAAAGACAAGACATGGAGAAGAGAGAGTCAGAGAGAGAAAAGAAAGACAGAGAAGAGAAAGAGACAGAGACACACAGAGAGAGAGAAAGGGAGAGGTAACAGAGAGAGAGAGTAGCAAAATTCATCATAATGGCCTGGGCCATTTCACACACTGAGTGAACATTGCTCCATTCTAGTTTTCTCTAAATCTCTAAGATGCGTGTGAATACATGTGCATATTTGTTTTGGGGTTTTTTTTGTGTGTGTTTTGTGTGTGTGTGTGTGTGTGTCTGTGTGTGATAGAGCAGAAAAGAGAGGGAGGTGAGGTTGTATGGGAGAGGGTTTTAGAGAGAGGTTCTGGAAAAGAGAGAGAGAGAGACAGAGAGAGAGACAGAGAGAGAGACAGAGAGAAGATGTGTTTGAAAGTAGAGAGAAAGGGACAGATTCAGGTTATTCACATATTGCAAATGCATGCGTGTGTGTGTATGTGGTGTGTGTGTGTATGTATGTGCATTTTAATTTTATAGACGATTTATCTCCTGGATATATATATATATATATATATATATATATATACACATATATGTATGTATTATTGTACAATACCTTATGGTCTTAACGTGTGTCTGCATGTGTGTGTGTGTGTTTGAGTTCGTGTGCATGTGTGTGTTGTGTGTGTGTGTGTCTGTGTGTAAGTGCATTTTACTCATAGTCATATATGGATGTTTATATATATATATATATATATATATATATATATATATATATATATATATATATATATTATGTATATGTATTGTCGTACAATACCTCGTGGTCTTAATATGTGTCTGCGTGCGCACGTGTGTGTGTATGTGTGTGTGTGTGTGTGTTTCGTTTTAGTTATATTTACCATTTGTTTGTTGGATGTTTTTTATTTGGAAATATTGTTGTGCAATACCCTATTATCTTAACGTGTGTATGTGTGCGTGGGGGTGGGGGTGGGGTGGGTCTTGTTTTAGTTTGTCAGCAGCTATTGGAATTCTTATTTGACTAGTTTTAATCTCGTTTTATGTAGCGCATGATCAATTTATGTGGCGTTTACAATAGCCTGTGATTGCATAAGTTAATTTCCAAGTAGATTAATAAAGTGTTTTTGATTTGATTTGATTTGATTAATGTACAGCAACATTGATTGTGCTGCACACAACACAATAGCCTATTGTGGCAGCACAGCACTGCATGGAAGAGATAAGTGAGCGTGCGACAACTCGGCAATTGTTGTTACAGGAAACAGGACAAACTTCTGCCCCCATGTTACAGCCGGTGTAGTGATCTGTAATCACTCCCCACCCAAAATCCCCCAAGGGCTGATTGTGGGCATGTGCCCAAACGCACCCCCTGGGGAGTAAGTCCAGACAGAATCCCCAGCCCCCACCCCAACCATGGTTCCAGTCTCTCTCTTTCTCTCCCCATCACCCCTAAAATTCTCATAATTGTCTCAGACAGGCAAAACATATCATACTCCCGGGGGAGTACTTTCAGACATAAATCACTCCATGGGAGTGGAAATAGAACAGGGGTGGAATGAGATTCTGGACTTGTGCCTGAACCCTCCACAACCACCCACCCTCCACTTCCTTGGACTTCCAGAACTATCTGTAATATTTTGCAGAATAATCACTAACCTTTTAAAAAAAAAAAAAATCACGAAAACTGAAATAATGCTCAGAAGTATGTAAAAGTGTATGTTTTTTGTTGTTGTTTTTAAGGGAAATGACTGGAGAATATAATTATATGTTCAGTGTTGACAGGATGAGATAACTCCCAATCTGGGGAAGATAACTCAGATATTTAGATTTTTTTTTTTTTAAGAAAAAAAAATATACATGTTCACAAAACATTCTGGAAAAAAAAGAAGAGAAAATTCAAGTCTGTTTATTTCATGGGTGGAATGGTGCCAAAATATTTACATTAGACACAACAACCAAGTGCACGTATGTTGTTTTCCTCAACTATCATATCGTTTTAAGCATAAACGCTATACATAAACACTCACATACCCACACACACACACCCTCCCACCCCACCGACCCCCACACATACAAACACCATCACACAATATTACAACACAAAAGCTCACCACATAAGCAATATTTTGGCTTGAAGATTTCATCTTGGGACTTCATAGTAAATGTAAACACCAAAAGGAAGGTTTCAAGCTTTTTTTTTTTTTTTTTCTATACCCACTTCTAACATGACCCCACCCCCTTCCTGTTGATGTAGCTTGTAGCATGTTATAGTCATCAGGATAACCAGAAACTTCAGGTGATCAAAAACGTTACTTTCATTTTCCATCACGTTTTCGTTGTTGCTATTGTCATCTTTGTGCAGAAAATCAAACAAAATTCTATCCATTTCTGTCCTGTATGTCCTTCCGGTCATGTTGACATGTACAACAACTTTTCACTTTACAAAAGGAAAAAAAAAATGTATTAAAATAAAGCCTAAACTTGCTGAGATATTGCTTTTAACACTCATCAAAGCAGTTGCTAGTTGCAAGAAAGTAAGTGTATTTAAGTGACCTGCTGGACTGTTGATAATGCGGTTACCCCTAAAACATGGAAATATCTGCTGTCGGAATTGTAAGGTGCAATATGTGCTTCTTGTGCAAGGGGCATTTACAGGTGGAGGGGAGTGATTTTCAACTTTTGTCTGGTAAGTGGCAGCATGGTGGCCTGAATTCATGTCAGTGATGTGTTGTCTTTTTTTATCATTGACCTTTGCTGCATTTTAAAACTAGTTTATCTGTGTGGGCGTGATGATCATGCACAGACAATGACACAGCAAAGTGACAGGGTCAACGGACATTAAAGTCCCCACCTCTCTCTGTCTCTGTCTCTCTCTCTCTCTGTCTCTCTCCCTGTCTCTCTCTCTCTCTCTCTCTCTCTCTCTCTCTCTCTCTCTCTCTTTCTCTGTGTGTGTGTGTGTGTGTGTGTGTGTGTGTGTGTGTGTGTGTGTGTGTCTCTGTCTGTCTGTCTCTCTCGCTCTCATTCTTACCCTCCCTCCCTTCATATCCAGAGTATGAACAGTAATCCCTTCTACACTATCTTATTTATTTTGGGTTTGTTTTTGTTTTTTAAGATGTGGCATAGCATTTATGGATCAGTCTGCATGCCTTTGTCTTCTCCTTGAAACTGAAACTGTATCTATGCCTATACGTTGTTGTTTTTTTCCTACAGAACCCTTTGTATGAGGACATCGTCTTCAATTTCCGGCGGCTCACCAACGAGGAAATGAAAAGACTCAAGTTTCCTTTCAAGTAAGCATCAACATGACCTGTTTCATCATCTTTCTTAGTGAGTGTATGTGTGTGATTTCAGATTATATATATAGTTCCCAACACAGCATATGTCAACAGAGTATATGATCATGGGTGATTTCAGGTATGGCCATACGCCCATCAAAACAATATATGACCATGGGTGGTTTCAGGTACAGCCATACACCTGTGAAAACAACACATGATCATGGGTATTTCAGGTACAGCCATACACCTGTGAAAACAACACATGATCATGGGTATTTCAGGTACAGCCATACACCTGTGAAAACAACTCATGATCATGGGTATTTCAGGTACAGCCATACACATGTGAAAACAACACATGATCATGGGTATTTCAGGTACAGCCATACACCTGTGAAAACAACTCATGATCATGGGTATTTCAGGTACAGCCATACACCTGTGAAAACAACACATGATCATGGGTATTTCAGGTACAGCCATACACATGTGAAAACAACACATGATTATGGGTATATCAGGTACAGCCATACACCTGTGAAAACAACACATGATCATGGGTATTTCAGGTACAGCCATACACCTGTGAAAACAACACGTGATCATGGGTATTTCAGGTACGGCCATACACATGTGAAAACAACACATGATCATGGGTTTTTCAGGTACAGCCATACACCTGTGAAAACAACACATGATCATGGGTATTTCAGGTACAGCCATACACCTGTGAAAACAACACATGATCATGGGTATTTCAGGTACAGCCATACACCTGTGAAAACAACTCATGATCATGGGTATTTCAGGTACAGCCATACACCTGTGAAAACAACACATGATCATGGGTGATTTTAGATACAGCCATGCACCTGTGAAAACAACACATGATCATGGGTATTTCAGGTACAGCCATACACCTGTGAAAACAACACATGATCATGGGTATTTCAGGTACAGCCATACACCTGTGAAAACAACACATGATCATGGGTATTTCAGGTACAGCCATACACCTGTGAAAACAACACATGATCATGGGTATTTCAGGTACAGCCATACACCTGTGAAAACAACACATGATTATGGGTGATTTTAGATACAGCCATACACCTGTGAAAACAACACATGATCATGGGTATTTCAGGTACAGCCATACACCTGTGAAAACAACACATGATTATGGGTATTTCAGGTACAGCCATACACCTGTGAAAACAACACATGATCATGGGTATTTCAGGTACAGCCATACACCTGTGAAAACAACACATGATCATGGGTATTTCAGGTACAGCCATGCACCTGTCATTTGAACACTTGGTCAAGTCCTAGTAATCAGTTAGCTGGACCCTTGTCATCGAAGTTGGTGGACAATGAGATAAAGATTGTAAATCAGCATTAACTTTTATAACTTGAAATGTGTTATTTTACTTTGATTTGCGCTACAAGCTCTCAAATGATTATTTTGACATGTATACAAAACACCTGTTGTGTAAAGTGGTGTGGGGGAGTGAACGTGTGGAGTGTGAACACGTCCTACCACAAATTTATCTGTTATTCGTTTAATCAGCTACAGCCATTCACTTGTATACCTTGACAAAGCGCTGCATTGTGTGATTTCAGGTACGGGTCAACCTTTACAACAGTGATCACGCAGCCCAAGAAGTTCATGCCCTATCTGTTGAGGCAGTGAGTACCCTCCTCACCCTGTCCCACCCTTCCCCCATCTCCGTGTCCCTCCCTGCAAGGCTCACTGGCTTGCTGTCTCTTGTCTGTCTCATAGTCCGTCTGTCAGCTCGTGTGTGACATTGAATCACTGGTGTAATGTGGACAATATGCACAATGCATACATTCTGCCCGCGTGTATGCGCACACACACACACACACACACACGTGCGCGCACACACACACACACACACACACACACACACTCATGACACACATGAGCATCATGTTAAACTGCATTGTGTTTAAGTTGTTCCTTTTGTGTGATCGGTATCTGTAAAGGAAAGATGTATCTGTGAGAGATACAAAAACATTACATACAAGCGAATACATTATACATGGGCAGGGATAGGCATTGACCACCCAGATGAAATCAGTCACATGTTTTTGGGGTTTTTTTTAATTATTATTCAAAGTGACTGGTTTTGGTTGTTGTTTTTTTGCCCCCAGGAAACAAGAAACAGGAAGTAGTAAATCAACCAAGGTGAAAATCCAGAATGGTAGCTATCTGTTCTAGTGTACTTTTTTTTTTCTTTTTTTTTTGGGGGGGGGGTGCTGGGGGGGTCATGATCATGTATAATGTACACTGAAGCAAGTCACATATCAAAATACAGCTGGGGAAGCTAGCAATCGTGCTGGAGATAAGTGGCAACATAGTGGCCTGGATTCTGTCCTTGGTGTGCTGTCTTTTTTTTTTTTTGTGTGTTTTTTTTCATTTACTTTTGCTGCATTTTGAAACTTGTTTATCTGTGTCGACGTGATGATCACGTACAGAAGATGACACACTAAAGTGATGGGGCCAACTGACTCTAAGAGTCAAGGACATGACAAAAGCTGAGTCATGTTTTATATATATATATATATATATATATATATATATATATATATATATATATATATATATATATATATATATAACCTTTTTTTTAAAAATAATTCAGATATTGTGTAATATTTTTTGTTAGGCAGCGTTTTCAAACTTTCTGTGAAAGTATTATGACAGGGTGACTACCCTTGAAAAAACAGGTGGAGGAAATATTTTCACAAAACAACGCAGATGCCACCATGATGATTCAGGCACACAGTCGTATACAGGCATTGTAAGTGGGTAAGAGTTATGCTTTCACACCAGTGATTTGAATAAACCCTGCAAAAATGGACCAGCAATAAAGAAAAAAAAGCACTAATGCAAACATGCACATGCACACAAGCATGCTTTTACTCCCCCTCTCTCATACATAGAGCACACTTTCTTCCCAGAACTGTGCACACACAAACGGAAAACATCCCAACTTGATAATGTGAGGTGGCACCCCCCCTTCACCAGGTATGCTATGGGACTGTACAGGCCCCCACCCTCTCCCCCCTGCTCCAGAACTTGTGTCTTTGTCAATTTTTTTTCTGCCATGATAGTAATCAGGGATCCAGTTCATGGGGATGATGTAAATGGAAATGCCTGGACTAAATGTGCTCTGTGAGACAATCCATCGGAATCTGGAATTCATGGTGCTGACTTTGGCAGACCAGGAGGACAGTAATTTAGTCCAGCGGTTTTGCTTGGCTGTACTTTGTACACCCAGACTATATATGTATGAAAGAACAAGAGAGGCAAGGTCTTCAAGACTCACTTGTGATACACTTTAAAAAAATCCAAGCTTTTTATGTATTGAGTATAATTTCAAAATGTAATGTTTAAGATGAGAAAGATCAGTTTAAAGCAAATTAAGTCCCCTGGCATTAAGTACAGAGTAATTTCCCTGTTTTACTCCCTGCACCAAAACGTTTGCAAAATAAATAAAACTTCCATGCTTAGCAAAAGAAGTTCTTGTTTGAACAAAAAATGATAATAATGACTCCTCTTGTTGTTGGGTCAGAACATCAGATCAAAGTGCCAAGTTTAGAGAATACAAAAAATATAAATATAACAGTAAATGCAGTTTGCATATAATTAGGCTTCATTTTTTATTTTTTTGTGCCCATCCCAGAGGTGCAGTATTGTTTTAAACAAGATGACTGGAAAGAACTGAATTTTTCCTATTTTTATGCCTAATTTGGTGTCAACTGACAAAGTATTTGCAGAGAAAATGTCAATTTTAAAGTTTACCACAGACACACACACACACACACACACACAGACAACCGAACATCGGGTTAAAACATAGACTCACTTTGTTTACACAAGTGAGTCAAAAATGGCATGTCTGTTTTTGTTTGGTACTGCACATGACTGTAAAGACTTTTTTTGCAAGTTCTGAACACACTTTTTATAATGTAAAACAGTGATAGTCTAAGTTCTGGGGAAAACAAATCTGTTTCACCTGACAGGTGATTCTGTGTTAGACAGATTCATTTAGAAGTGAACTGGAGTATGTGTAGGACAGACGATGTGCTTTGCCTCCCGTATAACGTGCTGCTGACATGACATTTTTCACTGGTGTTTTTCAAAACGTTAACTCTCTCCATACGAACGGCGAAAGAGACGACGTTAATAGCGTTTCACCCCAATAACCACCATCAAAATATTACCAGCGGAAGGCTCTTACACTGAAGAGTTGAATGTTGACAAAGAATACCACAATTCTGACGACGGAAGCTAAAGGTTGGGTCATTGAGACACCCACTGGACATCCGAGGGATCTGTGTAGAGGAGAAGAGAGGACTGGCCGTACTGAGTGAGTTAAAGCAACTTGGTTGGCGTTGTCAGCCGAGTGCATGCCACACAATCGCATGTGTTAGTGATGCCCTCTGGATACAACTATACCAGCGAATGTTCATCTTAAATGAACAGACTATAAATAAAGGAACAAAACATTCACACCAGTACAGCATCATACAGCTATACCAGCGAATGTTCATCTTAAATGAACAGACTATAAATAAAGAAACAAAACATTCACACCAGTACAGCATCATACAGCTATACCAGCGAATGTTCATCTTAAATGAACAGACTATAAATAAAGCAACAAAACATTCACACCAGTACAGCATCAAACCAAACTACCAAGCGCAACTTTCACTCCTTGCAGCAGCTGAGAAACACAGGATTGTGCTTGCGCATAAGGAAGCTCAATCGGGAAAACCCCTTTCTTGATGATAATTTTGTGAGAAGTCCAGACATTCATTGTCCACCTGATACAGATATAGATAGATAGATGGATGGATAGATAGATAGATAGGTAGATAGTATTTAAAACTTACTCAGGTGTATGAGTGAATGCGGGAGCGAAGTGCAGAATAACAACTCACCCTTCACTGGAGTGGTCCTGCAGCAGGCTCTAGAAACTGCAGGACACTGCATTCTTTTCTGGGGTTTGGCAGTCTGGGGAAACATTCCATTTTTTTTCTGATCAGATATTTATTCTGTTGGTGTTGTTATTTTGTGTGTGTTTTTTTTCCCCCCCACTAACTCACACAGTATGTGATGTAACAGTGGACCAGTATTGTCCATGACACTGTTGAGTGGTGGGTCGGTGGTCATATGCCTGATGAGGAAGCTAGCATTTTACATGTCCTATACACGGACTGGGATTTTTTCTCAACCCCTCCACCCCCATCACCTCTCCATTAAACCATGACTGGTGCTTCTTCTTCTACTTCTGCGTTCGTGGGCTGCAACTCCCACGTTCACTCATGCACACGAGTGGGCTTTTACGTGTATGACCGTTTTTACCCCGCCATGTAGGCAGCCATATTCCGCTTTCGGGGGTGTGCATGCTGGGGTATGTTCTTGTTTCCATAACCCACCGAACGCTGACATGGATTACAGGATCTTTAACGTGCGTGTTTGATCTTCTGCTTGCGTATACACACGAAGGGGGTTTAGGCACTAACAGGTCTGCACATATGTTGACCTGGGAGATCGGAAAAATCTCCACCCTTTACCCACCAGGCGCCGTCACCGTGATTCGAACCCGGGACCCTCCGATTGAAAGTCCAACGCTTTAACCACTCGGCTATTGCGCCCGTCATGACTGGTGCATTACCCTGACTCTTGCCGTGTATCTGGGTCACCCGTTCTGCCCACACGGGGTGCATTACCCAGTGTTTGACTCATGGGTCGCTCTTTCTCCCCAGACAGGTTCATTGACTGGGTGTGACTCAACGCCTTACACCTTGGTCTTTCTTTCTCCCCAGGCCGGTGTGTTACCCAGCATGTGACTTGTGGGTCACAGACCTGGGTCACTCTTTCTCCCCAGACCTCTGGCACCCTCTCTGTGGGGTCTGATACCCCACACACCTAGAGTTCTGATTTCAGGGTCTGATACCCCACACACCTAGAGTTCTGATTTCAGGGTCTGATACCCCACACACCTAGAGTTCTGATTCAGGGTCTGATACCCCACACACCTAGAGTTCTGATTCAGGGTCTGACACCCCACACACCTAGAGTTCTGATTCAGGGTCTGACACCCCACACACCTAGAGTTCTGATTCAGGGTCTGACACCCCACACACCTAGATTTCTGATTCAGGGTCTGATACCCCACACACCTAGAGTTCTGATTCAGGGTCTGATACCCCACACACCTAGAGTTCTGATTCAGGGTCTGACACCCCACACACCTGGAGTTCTGATTCAGGGTCTGATACCCCCACACACCTAGAGTTCTGATTCAGGGTCTGATACCCCACACACCTGGAGTTCTGATTCAGGGTCTGATACCCCACACACCTAGAGTTCTGATTCAGGGTCTGATACCCCACACACCTAGAGTTCTGATTCAGGGTCTGATACCCCCACACACCTAGAGTTCTGATTCAGGGTCTGATACCCCACACACCTGGAGTTCTGATTCAGGGTCTGATACCCCACACACCTAGAGTTCTGATTCAGGGTCTGATCCCCCACACACCTAGAGTTCTGATTCAGGGTCTGATACCCCACACACCTAGAGTTCTGATTCAGGGTCTGACACCCCACACACCTAGAGTTCTGATTCAGGGTCTGACACCCCACACACCTAGAGTTCTGATTCAGGGAACAAGTTTTGTGTCGTGTCGTGTTATTCATTCCACACTTTTTAGATATACACACACACACCAGAGATTGCAAGGTGGGGAAGTGGGCTTGCCGTGTCCAGTTCCTCTTGAAATGTTCACACCCTCAGGCCACGCATTGTGTGTGTGTGTGTGTGTGTGTGTGTGTCAACAGATTCAGAGCCAATGGGGGTTCAGTGGAATGCCGAAGAGTCAACAACATTGAAGAGGTTTGTTTGTTGTGTGCTCTTTCTGGTTTTGTTGTTGTTGTTGTTTTTCTTTTCTGTTTTTGTTTGGCTTGAATAATCTGTAATTGTTCAACAGTGCACATGATTACAAATCAAGCAAAGACAAAAGAGCATCAACAAGCTTAAAGCTTATAGTGTGTTCACACGATGCACTTCACGTTTTTTTGTTTCTTGTTGTTGTTTTTCTTAGGTGTTTTTCTCTTTATTTTTTTAAGATAAAAGAGTTGAGATAAAAGAGTTGATCTAGAGTGATAAATGGGTGGGGTTTTTTTGGGGTTTTTTTTAATGTCCTGTGACATGTCTGGCAAAAGTTCCTGTTCATTGTGAAATAATTTGATTGATACACTACAATGAACAGGCGAGTGATCCAGTTGACTCAATACTCAGTTTGCTAGCGCTGCTTTAATTTTGTTTTGCTAATGAAGTCTTCTTCTTCTTCTTCTTCTGCGTTTGTGGGCTTCAACTCCCACGTTCACTCGTATATACGCGAGTGGGCTTTTTTACGTGTATAACCGTTTTTACCCCGCCATGTAGGCAGCCATACTCCGTTTTCGTGGGTGTGCATGCTGGGTATGTTTTTGTTTCCATAACCCACCAAACGCTGACATGGATTACAGGATCTTTAACGTGCGTATTTGATCTTATGCTTGCGCATACACACGAAGGGGGTTCAGGCACTGGCAGGTCTGCACATATGTTGACCTTGGAGATCATAAAAATCTCCACCCTTTACCCACCAGGCGCCGTCACCGTGATTCGAACCCGAGACCCTCAGATCGAAAGTCCAACACTTTAACCATTCGGCTATGGCGCCTGTCGCTAATGAAGTGATGTGTGGATTGGGTAGGTACTTTTGCTTATGGCTAATGTGTGTTGAGCATTGGTGGTTGAGAGCTGTTCAGATGGGGTTGGTGTGTGTCATGGTGTGGTGAATGTTTGGTAGTGTATGATGAGTTTTATGCAGTGGGTTGTGTTTAATGCACGGTACATGACAGTGTATGTCAGTTGGCAGACAGGTGTGACGTGGTCATGTGGTGTGTGTGTTTGTGTGTGTGTGTTTGTCAGGTGGCAGACAGGTATGACATGTCATGTGGTGTGTGTTTGTGTGTGTCAGTTGGCAGACAGGTATGACATGTCATGTGGGGGGTGTGTGTGTGTCAGTTGGCAGACAGATATAACGTGGTCATGTGGTGTGTGTGTGTCAGTTGGCAGACAGGTATGACATGGTCATGTGGTGTGTGTCAGTTGGCAGACAGGTATGACATGGTCATGTGGTGTGTGTCAGTTGGCAGACAGGTATGACATGGTCATGTGGTGTGTGTCAGTTGGCAGACAGGTATGATGTGGTCATGTGGTGTGTGTCAGTTGGCAGACAGGTATGATGTGGTCATGTGGTGTGTGTCAGTTGGCAGACAGGTATGACATGGTCATGTGGTGTGTGTCAGTTGGCAGACAGGTATGACATGGTCATGTGGTGTGTGTCAGTTGGCAGACAGGTACGACATGGTCATGTGGTGTGTGTCAGTTGGCAGACAGGTATGACATGGTCATGTGGTGTGTGTCAGTTGGCAGACAGGTATGATGTGGTCATGTGGTGAGTGTCAGTTGGCAGACAGGTATGATGTGGTCATGTGGTGTGTGTCAGTTGGCAGACAGGTATGATGTGGTCATGTGGTGTGTGTCAGTTGGCAGACAGGTATGATGTGGTCATGTGGTGAGTGTCAGTTGGCAGACAGGTATGATGTGGTCATGTGGTGTGTGTCAGTTGGCAGACAGGTATGACATGGTCATGTGGTGTGTGTCAGTTGGCAGACAGGTATGACATGGTCATGTGGTGTGTGTCAGTTGGCAGACAGGTATGATGTGGTCATGTGGTGTGTGTCAGTTGGCAGACAGGTATGACATGGTCATGTGGTGTGTGTCAGTTGGCAGACAGGTATGATGTGGTCATGTGGTGTGTGTCAGTTGGCAGACAGGTATGATGTGGTCATGTGGTGTGTGTGTGTGTGTGTCAGTTGGCAGACAGGTATGATGTGGTCATGTGGTGTGTGTCAGTTGGCAGACAGGTATGATGTGGTCATGTGGTGTGTGTCAGTTGGCAGACAGGTATGATGTGGTCATGTGGTGTGTGTTTGTATGTGTCATTTGGCAGACAGGTATGATGTGGTCATGTGGTGTGTGTGTGTGTGTGTCAGTTGGCAGACAGATATGATGTGGTCATGTGGTTTGTGTGTGTGTGTGAGTTGGCAGACAGGAATGACATGTCATGGGAGGGGTGTGTGTGTGTGTGTGTGAGTTGGCAGACAGGAATGACATGTCATGGGAGGGGTGTGTGTGTGTCAGTTGGCAGACAAGTATGACATGGTCGCCAA
Organism: Babylonia areolata; assembly: GCF_041734735.1. Taxonomy (NCBI): domain Eukaryota; kingdom Metazoa; phylum Mollusca; class Gastropoda; order Neogastropoda; family Buccinidae; genus Babylonia; species Babylonia areolata. Next base: position 41,195,812 of record NC_134884.1, read on the forward strand.
CTGCACAGGACTCGGGGCCCAGCAGATGACCCCTGACCCCTCCATGTACCCTGTCCGGGGGCAGCTTGTGTTGGTCAGTCAGTTCCTGGACGCCCCCACCTTCCCTCTGCCTCTCTGTTTTGCTGCTGTCTGTGTCTGTATTTCTGTCTGTCTCTGTATTTCTGTCTGTCTGTATTTCTGTCTGTCTCTGTTTTTGTCTGTCTGTATTTCTGTCTGTCTGTATTTCTGTCTGCCTGATTTTGTCTGTATTTCTGTCTGCAATTGTGTCTGTCTGTATTTCTGTTTGTGTTTTTGTCTCTGTCTGTATTTTTGTATTTCTGTCATAGTCTGTATTTCTGTCTGTATTTTTGTCTGTCTGTATTTTTGTATTTCTGCCTCTATGTATTTCTGTCTGTGATTATGACTGTCTGTATTTCTCTCTGTATTTTCATCTGTGTTTCTGTTTGTCTGTATTTTCATCTGTATTTCTGTCTATATTTTTGTCTGTATTTATTTCTGTCTGTCTGTATTGCATTTGCTTCATTCAGACCTTTTATTTGTTTGGGTGTCATTATCAGAGCTGTTCTGCTTAAGATTGTGGTTTTAGTTTATTCAGTTATAGTTCAATTTATTCAAATGTTTTGTTGTTGTTGTTTTTTTCTTTTCTTCTAATTTTTTCCCCTGGTCACTCAGTGATACGATGCAATACAGGTAATGCCTCTTGCCCAGGCAAAGTTTGCTGCTCAGATATCAAGGAGTTCGTTGAAGAGGACTTCTTCTTCTTCTTCTGCGTTCACTCGTATGCACACGAGTGGGCTTTTACGTGTATGACCGTTTTTACCCCGCCATGTAGGCAGCCATACTCCGCTTTCGGGGGTGTGCATGCTGGGTATGTTCTTGTTTCCATAACCCACCGAACGCTGACATGGATTACAGGATCTTTAGCGTGCGTATTTGATCTTCTGCTTGCATATACACATGAAGGGGGTTCAGGCACTAGCAGGTCTGCACATATGTTGACCTGGGAGATCGGAAAAATCTCCACCCTTTACCCACCAGGCGCCGTCACCGTGATTCGAACCCGGGACCCTCAGATTGACAGTCCAACGCTTTAACCACTCGGCTATTGCGCCCGTCGTTGAAGAGGACAATCTGGGAAACAGTTTTGACAATTGACATGTGCTAGAGAACTGGACACACAGCTTCTTTAAGATAAGATAAGATAAGATAAGAATAACTTTATTATCTCCAACTGGAGAAATTTGGTCAGGCGCATTATCACAACATAGACAAGTAAACAACATGGGGACCATAACTGTAAAAGTCAACAACAGCTTTTACGAATATTACGAAGATACAAATGTAAAAAATATCACATACACCATTTCATACATACATCCACACACTGCAGGTAATAACTAGTATTCTTAATGTAAAAACAGAAAGAATTAAGAAACATTTGAATATAATTATAAACATAGCCTACTATACTGCACATTGATTATAATAGATAAGAATAAAGATAAATTGCGGAAAACCGCAACCACCCCCACCCCCCACCCCACCCCCACCCCCCACACACACGGATTACTTGATTAAACAAGAGTAATAAACATATGTTCTCAAATAAAAGCATTTCACATATTCGCTTTTAAAAACATTGCAGTTAATTATTACATCGTAATTATTAAACAGAAATATATTTAGGATATGGACGTTAGCATTCTTAAAGCCCATACAAACCAAACCAGGGAAGGTTCATCAACGTCAGATCAGATAAGGAACTGCTGCATTACATTTACAAGGCTAGATACCACTGGAAAGCTCATGGAACGCATGATGTGATACCGAGAAAAGAGGACTCGTATGCCTAACCAAGTATACAGAGGAGGCCACAGAGGAGGATATGCAGCTGCTACTTTTGCATTTGCTGTATCGATCGTTTATTTCTATGATTGGAGAGTTTCAAAAGTCTGTCACTTCGTTCTTTTTTTTTTTTTTTTTTTTTTGATTTTTTTAATTTTTTTTACTTTTATTTAATATATTTCTTTTGATATGATTAGAATGAGTTTCAAAAGTCTGTCTCTTTATTCTTTTTAAAAATGTTTTTATTGACTTTTTTTTTCTCAAACAAACCACTACAAACAGCCAGTTTCTGGGGTGAATAATTTGTCTGTGTAGAATGAATTGATGTACCCTAAGCAGCATGTGTGAGTGTGTGTTTGTCTTTATGCGTGTGCAGATAAAGGCGCCCTGGATCAAGCAGTTTGTCTACTGTGACAGTGCAAACCCCACCTACTTCATCCCCCAGTAAGTAGGAGTCCCCCGGTTCACTCCCCCTCTCTTCTGCCTCTCTCTCTCTCTCTGATTTAGCAGGGTATAAAACCATTTACAGTGAAAAACAAAATTTCCGCAAGTGGCAGGTGCAAGAGAAACTGAACTGAATAAGTCTTGTTTGCTTAGAGAGATAACTGGGAATATTGTTCTTGTGAGACAGCTGGGAATATTGTTCTTGTGAGATAGCTGGGAATGTTGTTACTGAGAGATAACTGGGAATATTGTTCTTGTGAGATAGCTGGGAATATTGTTCTTGTGAGATAGCTGGGAATGTTGTTACTGAGAGATAACTGGGAATATTGTTCTTGTGAGATAGCTGGGAATATTGTTACTGAGAGATAACTGGGAATATTGTTCTTGTGAGATAGCTGGGAATATTGTTCTTGTGAGATAGCTGGGAATGTTGTTACTGAGAGATAACTGGGAATATTGTTCTTGTGAGATAGCTGGGAATATTGTTCTTGTGAGATAACTGGGAATATTGTTCTTGTGAGATAGCTGGGAATATTGTTCTTGTGAGATAGCTGGGAATATTGTTACTGAGAGATAACTGGGAATATTGTTCTTGTGAGATAGCTGGGAATATTGTTCTTGTGAGATAACTGGGAATATTGTTCTCGTGAGATAGCTGGGAATATTGTTACTGTGAGATAACTGGGAATATTGTTCTTGTGAGATAGCTGGGAATATTGTTACTGAGAGATAACTGGGAATATTGTTCTCGTAAGATAGCTGTGAATATTGTTCTCGTGAGATAGCTGGGAATATTGTTACTGTGAGATAGCTGGGAATATTGTTCTTGTGAGATAGCTGTGAATATTGTTCTTGTGAGATAACTGGGAATATTGTTCTTGTGAGATAGCTGGGAATATTGTTCTTGTGAGATAGCTGGGAATATTGTAACTGTGAGAGGCTGCTGAAGCTGTGAAGGTGAAAATTGAGAAGTGCTGTTAAGTATCAATGCCTTTTTTCATCCCTGTAGATGTAAAATTGGAGGTGCTCTGTGTGAATTGCAAATGGCAGTTTAGTGCTTTAAATGTGCTCCGATTTGCGTCAGATTGCACCATTTTGAATGTGAATTTCAGTTGTTTTTTTCTGGAGGACCCACCGCTCCTCCCCCCCCAGGCCCCCCCCCCTTCCCCCTAAAATTTCAGGAAATCTTTAATTTCCTCTGTGGGAGCCCTGATTGTTATGATTGTTATATGTTATTGTGTTAGTTGTGTCTGTATACATATTGTGCCGACTGCTGACAGTGACAACCATGTCATCGTGGGGGGAACGCGGGAGCAAGGTGACTACAACCTCAACTTTTGTCCCAAAGTGCAGCAAAATATCTTGACCAGAGCTGAACGCATTCTCCCACAGATTAAGGTGATGTCTGAGTACATGTATGCACATGTGTGTGTGTGTGTGTGTGTGTTTAGTGGGCGTGGGGTTTGTATATGTTTAATATGTGTATGTGTTCATGTGTGTGTGTGTGTGTGTGTGTGTTGTATGCATACATGTATACATCAACATGCGTTTATGTGTGCGCAGTTTTATATGTTTGACTGTGTGTGTGAATGTGCAAGCATGTGTATATACCTACACATGTTCATGTGCAAGTGCATCTGGTCCATTGAAGAGTAATGTTCAGAGTCTCAGCACATGATTCAGCGCTATATAAATATATTATGATGATAATGATCGAAGTAGCGTTAGAAATAGTAGTAGTAGTAGTTGTAGTAGTAGTAGTAGCAGTATAGTTAAGTGCAGGGAAGGAGAGAAGTGAATAAAAAAAATAGTTGTCTTTCCTAACCAGTAATGTCAACACAAGCATTGATTATGTCTGTGTGAGGAGAGGGAGAGAAACTGACTTTGCTCCGAACAAGGCAGTGAACACGCAAATGAATGAAATTTTAGTCCTTTTGCATTCGTGGGCTGCAACTCACACGTTCACTCGTATGAACATGAGTGGGCTTTTACATGTATGACCGTTTTTACCCTGCCATGTAGGCAGCCATACTCCACTTTTGGGGGTGTGCATGCTGGGTATGTTCTTGTTTCCATAACCCACGGAACTCTGACATGGCCATGGATTACAGGATCTTTAACGTACGTATTTGATCCACTGCTTGCATATACACACAAAGGGGGTTCAGGCACTGGCAGGTCTGTACATATGTTGACCTGGAGATCGTAAAAATCTCAACCCTTTACCCACCAGGTGCCGTCACCGAGATTCGAACCCGGGACGCTCAGATTGAAAGTCCAACGCTTTAACCACTCAGCTTATGCACCTGTCAAGTTTTAGTCCATAAAACATTATACAGTTACTGAGCACATACTCACTTGATTGATTTTACTCAGATCAGAATTTCCTACACTGCCATTTGTCCTCTCTCTCTCTCTCTCTCTCTCTCTCTCTCTCCCCACCCCCCTCTTCTCCCCCCACTCCTTCATACACTCTGAAATGTGGCCACATCTCCCCCAACCTCTTTCCCACTTCCCCTACCTCCACACAGCATAAACCAAGTGCACACGCACACACAAGCATGCATTTGTATACTCACGATTCATGCTAAGGCTTACGCTTTCACAGACCACACACCCATAGATACACACTCAGACATGCATGAGCTGTGCACACATGTATGAACAAAGACTCACAGACACAGACACACACACACACACACATGCACATGCACACATGTATGCACACACACACACACACACACACACACACTTACTCTTCTTTTCACTGAAGACAGATGTATGTTCAGCAGCTGATTAGCAAACTCACATATGTGTCCCTCATTGCAGGGAAGTGATGATTGTTGTTGTGTGTTTGTGTGCATGCATGAAGGGGGTTCAGGCACTGGCAGGTCTGTACATATGTTGACCTGGAGATCGTAAAAATCATTATTATCATTATCATTATTATTATTGCAGATAGTCATGTTCGACTATGGCCATCAGAACAGCAGAGGCAGCAATGACTGCTGTCTCGGCCATCTGGGCTAGAGTTTGTTTACAGTGGAGAGTGTCTTGCCCAAGTTACATCAACCTCACTCTCTTGGCCAAGAGGGCTTTAGGAACAATCATTGTATGATTATACATGTATTATCATTATGATAGGATGATGAGGATGATGATTTCATTACTATCATTATTATTACCATTATCATTATCATGATGAGGGTTGTCGTCTAACATCACTTACAGTGAAAAGACGTTAAACTGAAGAAAGAAGGAACGAACGTTGTTGTGGGTGTGCAGGGAGCAGAGATAGTGGGGAACTGGGTGGGGCTGCGGCCGTCGCGTGACCCCCTGAGGCTGGAGAAGGAGCTGCTCCATGTCAAGGGCAAGAAGCTGAGGGTGAGGAGCAGGGGGATTTGGGGATGTGGGGATCGGGGGTGTCCTTGTCATGGCTGGTGGTGGTCTCCCCTTCTTCTGTTTCTGTCTTTCTCCTGCTTTTTCACTGTCTTGTTTTGGCTTTGTAGTTATTTGGGCATGCATGCTGCGCACATACACACACACATACACATGCTTGCACACACACGCACGTATATATATATATATATATATATATATATATATATATATATATATATATATATATATATATTAATCTATATCTATATAAATATATATATATATATGTATACTTGTGTACACATGCACATTCCAATTCACCCTTTGTATTTTCTGTCCCTCTGTCTCTTCACACCTCCCTCCCTCTGTCTCTGTCTTTCTGTCTCTGTCTCTCTGTCTCTCTCTCTCTCACCCCCTTGTCAATAGACCCTTACAGGTAATGACAATAAAAATGTCAAAGCGTCAAAGCGTCTCTCTCTCTTTCTCTTGTCTTTCTCTCTGTAAGAGATTTACCAAATGAACATGAACGTACAGCCAGCATACACGCTCACTGCACACGTAGTCATCAAGTCTTCTGATAAGTACAAATTCCCAGGGACTCCTTTACCACAATTCTTGGGAGTCCTAGACTGCCTTCAGAGGGTCACTCCAATGCTGCGTTCTGATCAGATCCGCTTTGCAACACACATGAACACAAAAGCAGGCATACCCTGTAGTCCTGATCATCTAGGTTTGTTGGCCAAGAAATGGTAAGGGAAACAACTTTTCATGGTAGCAGTTGATGTCAGACTGAAGCTGTGATGCAGGATGCAGATGTATCATGCTAAGGAAGGGCTGGTGCCCTTGGGGCACACAGCCTTGTCTTATTTACCCTGAGGAATTTAAGCTAATATGTCATGAACTATTGCTGTGCATTGTGTGTGTGTTTGAGACAGACAGACAGACAGACAAAGTTTTGTGTTCAACACAATTAATTTAAGTAGTCCGGATATAACCTTGTACATTTGGCTGGACAACAATGTCAAATATATGTGTGTGTCGTGGACACATTTTGGTTTGTCTTGTTCATATTCTTGATTATGGTGTCCTGTGGGGTCAGTTTTTTTCCCCCTATATTGATCATTGATGTTAGCTGTTAGCACTCTGGGCCCCCATACCAACAGAGATGCCAGCTGTTATGATTTCACTGTATTTTGTTACTCTGGATGGCAGTTTGTTTTGATGTTACGCCAGCGTCAAAATTGTTCCAACGAGTTCATTTTTGACTATATAGCATGGTGACATGCTTTCCTGTTGTAACATTAATCAGACACTCTAGATTTATCGATCAGGAGGCCAGGGCAGTCACTACTAATTGTGGCCTCACATGATAATGTTCAGCTAATTGCCTGCATGCTTACATAGAAACAGCATTGACTGGAGCAATCAGCTTAATCGTTTACCCGAACAAGAGAGAACATGGTTAAATCAAGTTGCGTTTTGGTCAAACAGCGTCTGTGCCCCAGTGGATTAAGCTATGGAGTGCAAGGAAGGAACAAGCTTATGCCGCTCAGATTCCAAGTGTTCCTACCAAATTTAAAATATTCCTACCAAATTTAAAATATTCCTACCAAATTTCCTGATTGTTCCTACAAACACTTGACAGGGGTTGGCATCTCTGTACCAAGGAGGTGGACTACGTTATAAATGCCAGTTGTTGTTATTACTATTATCAATGTAAATGGCTTTTTGGGCAGGTGGTGCACAACTACGGACACGGCGCCAACGGCATCACCCTCAGCTGGGGCACCAGTCTACAGGCCGCCAAGATGGCGCAGGAATTTGCCGCCGAGATTCCGCCCTCTGCTAAGCTGTGAAAACACAACAGCAACAGCCCTCCCTGCTCCCTTTTTTAGAGAGAGTTTAGCTAGTCTGAATTTCCTTGTCAGAACAGTCTGGCCTGGCCACATATGTACGCTGAAGGGTTCATGTATTATGTAGGGGATCCTGAATTTCGTGTCAAACTTGCTGGGTTTTGAACACTGTTGTGTGTATGTATCGCTACTGTTAAAGCACACTAGTTTTCTTGTGTCTTTTTCCATGCCTGTTTTTGTAAACAGATTGCTTTACATGATTATTTTTACACACAATCTTGCTTTTGTTTTTTTATTCAAGATGACGAGAAACATTCTTGACTTAAAGATAAATAAGAAAATGGTGAATTGCTTGTTTTTCATCCACCCGTTTTATGTGTTCAAGGCTTTCTTATCATTTCTTAACATTCTTTTGGCTAATGTCATGAAAACTTTGTCAATATCTTCAATCTGATGTTCAGATTTTCTGATTTGACAGACATCAAACTCTGTTGGCTTTGTCTTTTGAATAATTTGTTTCCTTATGTGCCACAATAACCTTTGATTCAGACAGCTTACTAATGATTTGCTTGTTGCCATTGTATTTAACACAAACTGGTCATACCTGAGGAGCTCATTTTGTTCAATGTTTTAAATGCACTGACTTCCAAACTGGCCTGTGACTTGGGAATTGAACACAGGCCTGCAGAGGGCAGGTGCTCCTGTTACATTGCTTTTGTCTCCCTGGCAATGGATGTTGATAGCAGCACACCTGAAGGTGCCTTCCTTGAATTTCACCTGGTTCGCTCACCTGTTCAGTTCTGTCTCTTGCCTGACACTGAACATGACTGATTGTAACACAGATGATTAAAACGCATTGTGAATGTTATATTACACTGTTGTGAACGATTGATTTTTCATTGCGACAGAGGTGATAAACCACATTGTGAATATTATTTTACCCTGTTGTTGTCATATGTGACATATTATGTTGTGATCATTTTATGACAGAGCTGTTATTTATGTCAATGATTTTTTTTCATATTTTTGTTATATTGGTTCTGTTATTTTTCAGCAAAATCAAATGTGTTTGAGGAAAGAAAGCCCCCCCACCTACCCCCACCCCCCACCCCTCACCCCTCTTTTTTTTTCCTTCCTGCACACCTGTTTTGCCAGTACAGTCCCGGCATTAGTTTGCGCCAGTTTAGCTGTTGTTGAAACTAACCGCAGTACATTAGCTGCTTGTGCCAAGTTAGCTGTTACTAAAACTTCACCCACCAATGCAGTAGTTGCTTACATCAGTTTAACTGTCATTGTAACAAACGCCAATACATGCTTGTGCCAACTGAGATGTTGCTGAAACTAATGCCAGTATGTTAACTCTTTCGTTCCTATTTTTCTATGAACCATTACTCCCCCTTGTTCCGAGATCCCCACCATGCGCATATTCCCTTCATTCCTGGATTTAGGGAAGAGAAAGAAAGTATGAAGCATGGTACTTATTTTGGAGGCTTACGGTAACGCGGCTCATTACAGTACACTAAGATTGTCATATACTGTTGTGTTCAGAATTGATGTGTGAAGTTGTCTGAGACCCTGTTGACACAAAAGGGTGACATCTCTGGTGACACTCAGGTGTAAAACAGGTGACTTTGGGGTCAAACACAATGCATACAACTACGTACTACATGCAGGACAGTGTTTTGCTTGCAGAGTATGCACATCATGCAGGTACTCACCGAGTAGTGCCTCATATGTATCTCAGTGCCACACTGCTAGTCATATCCATGAAAAACTGTCACAATTGTCACTACTATTGTCCTTATCACATGAATGATGTGAACTTTGTCTCAAAGAGAATATATGCCTTTCACTACACTAGCAGTCACTGAGCCAGAATCACCCGCTATCCGTGCTTCTGTAGCAACAGCTAATTGCACTCTCTCCTTGTCATTCATTTGAAACAGATCGAAATCAATATCTGTTAGAGCGTTGTAAAACTCATCATCAGAAAACTGGTCACAATCCGAACTTTCTACATATTCCGTTTTTCTGTGTCCGTGTGTCTACACAGCACATCGGCAAGAATGTAGCGGCGCCTGCTTTCCCACAGCCTAGGGAGGGGGAGGGGGTGTCTGGCATCCATTCCACTCATAAACACTGCCCCGTTAGTGATCCGGTCAAGGATAGATGACGTGCACTGATGACGCGACTCGCGGGAAGTTCAAAGCGCTTACCACGAGAAACGATTTTCCGGGCTGCAGGAAGGAAAGGGGGAATTCTCTGCTGCACGGTTTTCCGGCCTCCAGGAATGAACGGTAAAAATCCTGTAAACCGGAAAACCGTGCTGCAGGGATGAAAGAGTTAAGCTGCTTATTCCCTATCGTAGCTAACACCAGTACTGCAGCTGCTTGCTCCAGTTTAGCTGTTATTGTGATGATAGCCACCACCGAGCATGCAGCAGACATGGAAAAACGCTATCTTCATTCACAATGTCATGCCATGATAGTGTGATACAGTTTGAGAACTAGCATCAAAGCAGCGTTTGCTGGTGCCAACTGAGCTGTTGAGCTGTCAACGCTACCAAGTTTCGTTGTGAATGCTTTGCCATATTTGTTTTTGTTGATTTCATTTGATATTCTGATGACAATAGGTTGGGTAACAGCATAAAAAAAGAATTCAGTGTTGTGTTTAATTTTCATTCTTGTATATTTCATGGGATTATTTTTGTGTCTGCATGGAGTACTGGTCTGAAAATTTTATATATCATCTGGATTCTTTCTGCCTGTGCCATTTTACGATGTTTAGTTTGTATCTGCCAAAAGCTACAGTGCAGCGTCATACATATTTTTTCTGCCTTCAAGTGTACTTCTATTCCTATCAGAATGGTCTGCTCCAGAATTTAGCCAGAGACAACCTTTTCATTGCCATGTGCCAAGTGCATGCTACACACGGGACCTTGGTTTATCGTTTCATCCGATTGACTAGCATCCAGATCCACCACTCAAGATCTTGCAGAGAGAGAAAATATTGGCGAATATGGGATTTGAACCTGGGCGCTCAGATTCTCTCGCTTCCTAGGTGGATGCTTTACCGCTTGGCCACCACTCTGGATTCACCACAGTCCCCAAGTTTGTTTTTTCTGAGAATGACCCATATATTTGAACTGTTGTTGGCGTCCCATGTTTCAAATGGAAGAGATTCATCCATTATTACAGTCTTTTCATGACCTCAGTCCTTCCTCTTCTGATTGTTATCTTGTCATCACATGGTGTCAGGAATACTTTAAAGCTCCTGTGAAATCAAAGGAAATGGGGGGGGAAATGTGTTAGTTTGCTGTTGTTTTTATGAGAATTACTCTGGGACTTGTGATCAAAACTGCTTCTGATGACTGTCAAATGTAAGGTGTTAGCATACATGCGCATGTGCACAGGCACACACATACACACATGCACACGCATGTGCACCCACAATAATATTTAATTCTTCATCCTCAACTTATAAATTTTGTGTTAGTTTGTCCAAGTGTCCAACAACAGATTTCCTATAAGCATTCAGAAATGGAGAATGTTGGTGACGTGTTCAGTAGTGCAGCTCCTCCACAGCCAAACCAGGTTTTGGGAGCAGTGACAGTGATATTCTGGCATTGTGTATAGGGGACACTTTTTTTTTTATTTTTGGTCAGTTAATTTTATGATTGGCAAATTCTGCTTGATTGCTTTGTTCCCATCCTTCCCAACAGCATCTGTTTTTGTTTGTCTGTTGATTGTCTGGGTAACTAATCAAATTGATTATGTTGTTTTGTTTCCATCCCCCAAGTTTCCTTGCCTGCTATGGATTTCTCTTTCCAGTCACATGCGCAAACATATACAGTTCCAGGACATTCTCATAAACATGCACACAGACAGCCCGCACACGTTTTTTGTTGTTGTTTCTTCATGTCTAGCATCACTGTAGTGAACAGACATTGAATTCATGACCAGCATGTGATAGTAATGGTCAGGACATCAGGGAGTGTGTTAGTGCTAGTTTTTCCCTGCTTCATTTCCACCTCTCTCTTCAGAAATGATGGAATACAGTTGCTGAAAACCATTGCAGAAATCCAAATGTTATTGAATTCTCCAATCTATTTATGACAAAGAATGAGAGACGACTCAGCTGAAGCTGTTGTGAAAAGCTGCTTGTGTAAAGTTGTGGAAATTATTATTATATCATTTGCTGAGTCATTGAAAGATTACTCCTTTACTCGGTTTGAGTCCCATTTACATTGTCTCATTGAATGTTTTGTGTTGTTTTTAAACAGCACACATCATCTCATTGAATGTAAACAGAATTTGTATTGTTTTTAAACAACTGCATGTGATGATAATTTAAACTGCGCACTATTTCACTTTCACATTTTTTTTATTACGTATCGAACTATGTGATTTTGTCAGTGATATTGTTGCTATATATTGTATGCCTTTTTTAATATACCTCTTTTGGGTCTTTTCTGGAATAAACCTTGACCTAGAGCACAAGACCGCTTTCTACAATAGAAAGTCCACCATCTTTTTGTTTAATTTTGTGTTGCATGCTATTGTCTGATATCACATATTGTGAAATACAATTAAATGAATCTATTACTACTACTACTACCACTACTACTGCTACTACTACAACTACTACTGCTGCTTCTACCACTACATCACATGCTGAACTACATAAAAAGTTGAATGATTTTGTTATTATATTTTATGCCTAATAACTTAAATGAGGTGCTGTCTTGTATGCAAAGTAGTAAGTACTTTGTTCAGATGATTCATCTAGTTTGATTAACCATCATAATTTTATTCAATGTCAATTGTCTTGCATGTTAAGGGATTCCTGAATAATTAAGGAACATATATATGATATAAAGAAATGTAATTATGGTATTAAAAAAGAAAGTTCATCCAGCTGCACTTGTGTATGTCCTTTGATATGTGAAGCAGGAGACTGTGTGCAGGGAAGTTCTCATGTACATGCATGATTGAATTCAAATGGTCTTGAGTTTTTTACACTTGGCCGTCCATGTCTATGTTTGAGTTGTGAAGGTAAATAAGGCCAAATGAATACGCTTAATAGCCAAAAAAAGCGTAAGACGAGACAGAGCGTAAACCTGACAAGATGGCGTGGAGAGCCTTGCCCAAAGGAATGGTTCAGCGCTTATAGCTTTTAGAGGCATTTGATTGGCTGAGAGCGGACCAGGGCAAGACGGCTCGTCTTTTCATTGTTAGCCGCGCGAAATTTTGCCAAGCAGAGCAAACCGATAGGCCTAGTTTGCATCAGTTTGACATGGTAAGTATATGTAACACCAAACATGGAGTATAATAGAAACTCCTCCTTTTATGAGGAAGGCGGCAGAATGGTTCAGACACTGATCTCGCAGGCAGTGTCCGTGAAGGTCTGGCACCAAATCTTTCACTCACCCTTTGTCCCAAGTTTGACTGGAAATCAAACTGAGCATCTAGCCATTCGGATGAGACAATAAATCAAGGTCCTATGTGCAGCATACACTTGTTGCAGTGAAAAGAATCTACAGCAGCAGATGTAATGTCCTGGCAAAATTCTGTAAGAAGAAATCCTCTCTGATAGGCACACAAGTATATATCGGAATATGCATGCACTCAAGGCCTGACAAAGTGCATTGGGTTATGCTCCTGGGTCAGGCATCTGCCCAGCAGATGAGTTTTTGCAGGATATGAATTTGTCTGAATGCAGTGCCACCTCTTGGAGAAACTGAAAATGAGGTGTGAAGTATAGATGCAGGTCAACTGTCCATTAGGAATAATGATAATGAATACTGACGCTCACACCTCCCCAGGCAGGGAGCTCATTGCATTTACAATCTTTAAAATAAGTTATACATACATAAATATACATGCATCAGTCAAGTATGACACACTATACACAAACAGGTGTGTGCATACATAAACATGTGACGAGCTCAATAGTCAAGTGCTTAAAGCGTTGGTCTTTCAATCTGAGGGTCCCGGGTTTGAATCTCAGTAATGGTGCCTGGTGGGTAAAGGGTGGAGATTTTTCCAGTTTCCCAGTTCAACGTATGTGCAGACTTGCTAGTGCCTGAACCCCCACCTTCGTGTGTATATGCAAGCAGAGGATCAATTATGCATGTTAAAGGTCCTGTAATCCATGTCAGCGTTCGGTGGGTTATGGAAACAAGAATACACCCAACATGCAAACCCCCGAAAACAGATTATGGCTGCATACATGGCATTCCAAGAAGCACATCATTCAATGAGATGTAGGCAGAAAAGAGGTATTTTTTGAGAGATTTTTTTTCTTCCAACATTTTTATTCAAAGGTTTACAGATTCAAAATTTGTAGACTCTGTGCATTAGAAGGTGCAGGGTAATGGCATAATGATGTTCTAAATACTGACAAGTCCACAACAACATAGTGTAAACAAAACAATACATATTCAATAACATATTTGCCTGGTGTCATTATATAACTTAGTCTTGTACTAAACATGTATATAGAGACTATTCTTGCACAAATTTGTTATGTTCCATAGTTAAGTTAAAAGCATACTTGTCAACTTCATATGCCTGCTTGAGATCTTTTACAAACATTTGTAATGTTGGTTTTATTTTGTTGATTCTACATTTGTAGACATGGAATTTGGCTATCAATAAAATATGGGAGAAACACACATCAGTTTGTTTGTTTTTTGAGCTATTTTTAAAGTGAACTGGGGAGTCCAGGTGATGGACTGAGAAATGCAGTTTGTTCCATGCTACTGGGCCATGATAGGAGAAAGAGTGCCACCTTGGGATTTTCGGTTTCTTTGAGGAATTGTCAACACTGTGAAATCAGCAGCCGAGCGTAAAGATCCAGAAGGAGTTAAGATCAAAAGTAAGTTGGAAAAATATGTGGGTGCAGTGTGGTTTACAGTACAGTAACTTATCCTTTGAGAGATAGGCAGCCGGTATAGTTTCTCATGAAGAAGATGAGTGCTGTGACCAGGGCACTGCAGTGTGACAGAGGTGGGAACATTCAGCTTTGATAACTTTTTCTTTTTTCTTTCAATAAATGTTTACTTCGTTGTTGTTAACCGATGCAAAAAGAAGTTGATCCGCACATAAAACATGGATAATAATGAAAAGAAAAAGTACATACATTATTCATAACAAGAAATAATGTCTAATATTAAGTACAATAATGCACATAAATCACCACTGTAAACTGGCATGCATAAAAATCAGTTATTCAAACCATTCAAAGAGAAACCGTGTTTAAAGGTGAATCAAACTTATGTTAAGATCATCAACCCTCATCTTGTTTGGTTCAGATAGAATTCATATCCACTTAAAAAGATTGACTTCCTGCAGGAACTGAAAAACAGCAACTGGAGAAACCTCTCAGAATAAGGTTCAGTTCAGTTTCTCAAGGACATTCAAGTCATTAAATTAATGAATAGATAAATCAGAATAAGGTCTTGCATGGAGGTGTCATCTCAATATAGTTGAACGTGTCATCAGTCCAACAGACTGTAACCCATGGAGCTACCTGTAAAATGTCTGTGCCAGATTTCATGCAGATCCCAGCAGTTGACAGATGTTTGATTCCGAGATGCTGGATGCATAGCAGCACCTAAGAGCTTCTTTACCTTTCAAGAGATAAGAATGTGTCAGACAAGAATGACCTGTATGTAGTGTGCAGAAATTACTGTTACAACGTATACTATTCAGTCTTTAGAAATAATGCCAAACTACTCATACCTAGATCTCAATAACATTGAACTGTTTCATCATCACACATTCAGTGAAATGTATTCGTTTGGTGTGCCACATTAAAAGCACCCCACATGCCACTGCTTGTGAAATGCTTTACAATATTTGTGAATGATAATCATAAACTTGCAATATGAAAATCTGAAGCAATTTGATTATGATTTCACTGCAGCTGATTCATCAAGAGCATTTGAAACATTAATTTTTATGTTGAGATATATTCAGACAAAAATTAAGGTGTCAGGGCAGAGTCGTTTATGGCTTTGGACTTCTGATCCTATTTTTAGTAGTGACCAGAACTGAGGCCCCATGTTGACATAGTGTTGTTTCCTTGGGGAAGGCACTTTACCATTATATTCTTCACTTTAATATTGTATTACTCTTTGGTCACAGCAGATTTCTCTGTGTGAAAATTGGGCTGCTCTCCCCAGGGGCAGTGCGTCGCTACAATGAGATCACCAACCTTTATTTTAATTTCTTTTTTTCTGTCTCTCATTTTCTGCCTACAAGTGTATTTGTTTTCCTGTCGATGTGGATTTTTCTACAGAATTTTGCCAGGGACAACCCTTTTGTTGCTGTGGGTTCATTTACGTGCACTAAGTGCATGCTGCACTCTGGACCATTGTTTCTTATCTCTTCCACATGATTAGCATCCAGACCACCACTCAAGGTTTGGTAGGGAGGGGGAGAAAATACTGGTGTGTGTTGGATACATGTACATATGTATGTGTGTGTGTGTGTGTGTGTGTGTGTGTGTGTGTGTGCATCATTTAAGATAACATCAGTTAATTTGCATTCTATATTTTATATGTAAATGTATCCTCACACATTTACTGAACAACAATGCACTTTAAATGGATTTTTCATACACTCCAACCACCATGATTATCAGTAATTCTAATACATCACTATCCTTAATGTAGGTAAAATTAAATGGAAATTTGTTTGTTTATTTATTGATAATTTATTAAAACTTCCACGTACACATATGTCATGCTTAACCTGGTGTTTAGCTAAGTGTATTTCTTCACTTTGTATTATTTACACACACACACACACACACATCTGCCTATCAAAAATATACATGTATTCGTTTAAAAAAAAAGTTTTTGTGTACATAGGCGTACCATCCATACATACATATGATTGTCATAGTCGGATAACAAAACAATTCGTGGGGCAGTCCATTCTTTGTTTCATAAAATGGCTTGGGTATCACTCGGTTAAGGTTCCACCTTATTATTTAATTATTTCTCGTAAAATATAATCGAGAATTTTGCGCGGCTTAGTTGAGATGACAGTTCATTCCATCATGTTGTAAGTGTGTTTGAATGCTGAGCATGGCACTGAAGCAGCTCTGTTAGCTCTCTAAACGGTGCTGCCCACAAGCGATGTCAGGTTGCGATCAACAGAGCTATCGGGAATCTCCCTCGACGGTTATTGCCCCTTGTTGACTTCACAGATGTCGTTACGTGTAGAAGCGAGGGAGAGCCGTCTGCTTTTTGACCAAAGACTGAAGGTATTTGTTTTGATTACGATATGTCTGGAATGTCGGTGTTCAAGAATATTTTGTCTGTGTATTGTATTTGGTACTTTGGACTCTAGCATTGCCGCAGGGAAATATGAGATTCAGGATGCAAACTTCTTTCGAAAGTAGGCAGATACCTCCTGACGATCCAGTGGACAGTCGCAGTGCTTTCTCAGTGTCTGTCTTGGTGTCAGCGTGTGTCCTCAAATCAACTGATGGCGCAAAACACTTGGCTCATTTTTGGAAAGAATAACATGGTCCAGGGCAAAGAAAGACTTGTTTTATGAAGAGTTAATATTTCTTCTTGTACTTAAGTTTGGAACTTAAACGATCACACATAGCTCAAGACACACAAGCAGCATGCCATCACGTTTGATGTTGGCAGTGATTCTGGTATTTCTCAGATCGCGAATCAAGTAACAATATCGGATAGACTTTTTAACCCAAAGCCGAAAAGGTATGCCAAGATTAGTAGATAAGAAAGGGACATCTCGACAGCCACAACATATGAGTATTCTTACCAACGACTGCGCGCGCACACACACACACACACACACACACACACACACACACACACACACACACAGACTTGCTCGTTGCACATACATGTGACTGAAAGTGCAGGTTTGCATGTTTTTTGTTTTTGTTTTTTGGTGGTGGTGGTGGTGGTGGTGGTGTGTGTGTGTGTGTGTGTGTGTGTGTGTGATGTTTCTCAAGTTTCTGTCATACCTGCCCATACAGGATGTGATGAAAAGTGTTGCAGCTGTTGGCTTTTTAAATAATTTAGATATGAAAACAGAGCAGATGCATATTGTGGTCTCTTAAGCAGGTAGAGATGTGAGAGTGGGTATATTAGTCATTGTTAATGTTGACTTTTATTGTTACTAGTGTTTAATAGTCAAAGATGAATGTTTTCTCTCATAATTACAGTGTTAAAAGAAAAATCTACTGATAAAAAGTGATAAAGATGAAAAATCAACAGTCTAGCTGTGCCCTGCTAGTCCAACAATCATAGCAGCCTGGTCAGTCTTCATTGGTCTGTAACTGCTCCAGTAATTTTGAGTGGTTTGAAAAATTAATTGAAGTTTTGTTGATCACCGCTGAATACTGACATTCTTTCAATATATCTCTCTCCCTGTCTCTGTCTCGCAGTGCCTGTCTCTCTCACAAGCATTGCTGCATATGTACATGCACATAATCACATGGACACAGAGACACACATACATGCGCACATGCATACACACACACACACACACACACACACACACACACACACACACACACACACCACTCAGAACTATTAACTTGTTCAATGTTGGTCATTTAAGTTAAATACAGAAGTCAGCAAAAGTTTGTTCCATGTCAGTTTGTTTCTGAGTAGGTGACAGGTTGAAAAACTGGTTTGATTATCCAATATTAGATGCCCAAGGGCTACACTGTTGCAGTGCAGAAAATGCAGTGTTAAAGTGGAAAGTGTTATATATGTGCTTTCATTTGTTCTTCATTACAGCTTGTGCTGTTAAAATTGTATGTTTTATCAATATGTCATGGTTGATTGATTATGATTTTTTTCTCAAAATGTATTATGAATCAATTCTTTAGTTAAGCCAGAAGAAGAATGTTTATAACTCATTTTTGGTCTTTGTGGATGTTTTAAGATAGTCATATTGACTGACTTTAAAAGTCCTTGATACATGGATAGTTCAGATTGGGTACAAGTACAACCAGTTAATATCAAAGAGAATTTCACATACATGTATTAACCAAGTTTTGAAGAGAGGTCATTAACACAGAAATGTTCGTGACTAATCATTTGTTACATAACCCTCTTATCTATATCATAAAAAAGTATATGTTTTTTTTTTGTGGCCTCTGCATCTTACCTATATCATAAAAAAGTATGTTTTTTGTGGCCTCAGTTGCATGCAGGTCATGGAGCACCAGAACGGTTTTTTTTTTGTTTTTTTTTTTTTTTTTCTTTCTTTTTTTTCTTTTTTTTTTTTTTTTTTTTGGTGCTTTCACACACCTTCTTAATTGGGGAAGAAAAAAAAAACACCCCTTTTTTTCCTTCTGTTTTCTTTTGTGTTTTTTTTTCATTTTCTGTATAACATGT
Source organism: Babylonia areolata (assembly GCF_041734735.1). NCBI lineage: Eukaryota > Metazoa > Mollusca > Gastropoda > Neogastropoda > Buccinidae > Babylonia > Babylonia areolata. The sequence continues at coordinate 41,214,733 of NC_134884.1, forward strand.
CAGTTTTCGATTAATACTTGTAAATACATCTAAATGTATTCAAAGTAGTATTCTTCCGATTACACTGAGTTCTTTGTCTGAATATTCGGTTTTCATGAACAATTTCAGTGAATATTTTAACATTATACATGTGTTTTCAGTTGTCTGAGATTTAGGTTACTCTGATGTGAGTGTGTGGATTCTATATGTGAGATAATCATCGAAATCATCTTAGTATAATACATATATGTCGAAAAACATACAATTAGATCAACATTAATTATTGGAGGAAGAAGAAAAAAAAAGAAAAAAAAAGGAGAAGAAGAAGAAACAAAAAGGAAAGTTGACACCCAGACAGGAGGCAGGTTCCGCCCTCTCCTGAAATGACACACAGTGATTGTTCTTCTGCCGGACGCATTGATCAGGGACTCTTGCCACATCGTCCTCAGGACAACTCATCGTACAACACATGAAAGGAAATAACATACTTGACATTATAAAATGCACATTGTCGACATTTTACATATACTCATTCGGCCAGTCTGTGAAATAAATACAAGTATTTAGCAGTAATGATACAAATAAAAGATACAAAAGTGAATATATGAAAGGTGTTTGCATACAGTGTGTGTGTGTGTGTGTGTGTGACATATTTTTTTTACATTTACTAACCTGGATTCAGTTGACTTCTGAGGCCTAGCTCTCTTTCAAAAATGCATTGAAAAGAGAGGGAGGACTCAGTTTTTTTGAAAATGCTTATACACATTTTGCTTACAAGGATTATGTAATTGATGTATTTGTAATTTCCAAGCAGGTGTTCTGATTTGTTAATACCAAAAAGTATATCATTTATTGAAAGTTTCAATCTAAGATCTGTTTTTCTATATAACACTAAAAACTACTTACAAGTGGACATTCAAAGAAAAAGTGTTCAATGTAATCGACTGTGTCTGGACAATAAGAACATTTATTATTTTCTTTTACTTTCATTTTACAAAGAAGAATATTTGTTGGATAAATGTTGTGTAGAATTTTCCATTGAATAACTTTTAATCTTACTTCTTTTGTAACATCATTGGCTCTTGACCATGCTGACTTATCTAAATGTATGCCAAATTTTCTGAACTGATTTTTTCTGCAGTTGGAGTTACTACTTCTTCATTTTCAAGTCATATATTTTTTAATAATTCTAGGTTTTGTGTTATAGCTGCTAACCTCACATACATTGGGTTCTGTATTTTTTTCTCCTTTCTGTATCCACTGAATCCATGTTTTGGGGAGAGAATGGATAAGAAGATTATATTCAAGCATTAGGTTTGCTTTGTTCTGTCCAATTTGTGTTTGTATTTCTTCTAAAGTAAGTATTCTGTTTTCACTTGCATGAATTACATCTTTAATCAGTTCGATCCCATTTGCTTGCCATGTTTGAAAAAATAACGTTTTGGTTTTGTATGTGACCAAAGAGTTGTTGAATAGCATCTGATTCTGGAAGTTGCTGCTGTTTATTTTATTGTGTGTTGCTAAAGATTTATTTTCTAAAAAGGTAGTTACTATACCCCGCCAGAACACATTATCAATTCTGTCTAAACCCTTGATGTCTCTTATTTTACAGTTGATATGGAAAACCTGTTATATTTTGCAAGTTTTCCAACTTGCCATTTTGGTATTTAGCACCAGTTTTGCTCTTCATTTACTTAATAAAGTTTTCCTGCCCACTGTAAATTAAAGCATTTTCGTAAAGTAATCATATTTATCATTTTAAGGCCTCCAGCATTGTATTCAGCTTCCATGACTTTCCGTTTTATCTTTTCAAATGCCTTTCTATTACTTTATTTTTTCTGCCAAAGTAACCTGTAAAAAGTGATGTTCATTTTGCATAGAATACTGTGTGGAAGACCAGTGGACTTATTACGTAAATTAACAGACTAATTAAAAAAGTCTTTATAACTACTACTTTACCTTGAATACAGAGATCACGCTTCCTCCATTCCTTTATCAATGTATTAATATGATCTATTCTTTGTGTCCGATTATCTGCAATTTCCTGTGCCATCTTATCTGCTTGAAAATAAATACCTAGGATTTTAATTTTACTGACTAAAGTAAATGGAAGAACTTCATTTCCGTTATGCTGACCAATCCTCATTGCCTTAGTTGCTTTAGTTTTTTCTTTGTTCAATTTCAAGCCAGAGAATCTTCTGAATGCTGTAAATATTTCTAAAGCTTTCATCATGTCTTCTCTATTTCTAAGGAACAAAGTAGTATCATCAGCCATTTGTTTGATTTTTAAGTGAGTTGGATTACTGTTACCAGAACATAGGGTATTTTAATGCCCATGATTGAATAATTTCTGATTTTTATAGCAAGCAGTTCTACAGCCAAAACAAATGATAGTGGAGAAAAGGGGCATTCCTGTCTAATTCCACACGTTACTGCATTAAAAAAAAAAAGTATATGTTTGACAGACACTAAAAATTTCATAATATGTATGCATGATATATTATTTATAAAATGATCCACCAGTCACCCAGTGTCTTGGGCATATCATCCATATGCATTGAAAAGGTGCATGGTATATGCAGAAGACAAAATAGTTTTGACAGCCAGCAAAATATTGATCCTTCCTCCTGACGCCTGTGTATCCAAGGGCAGCTGACACAAATGACTGTGCAATGTCACTTGCTGATTTCCCACAAGATGAACAATGCAATTAAGATCTTTGGGACTGTTCACATGACATTGGGGTTATCTTGATGTTCATGTCTCAGCTGCCTGGTTTACTGCCCACTCTCTACATCCCCCACAACCCCAACAACTCCTCCCTAGACTGTCGACTAGAGAGAAAAAAAACATAAGCTTTATTTTAAATCCATTCCAAATGACATTGCTTTTATTTGGTTTTAAAGGTACACAGAAACAAAGCTTGCAAAGTTAAATTGTTGGGTTTTATGTTTATTGTACCTCCACCTTTAAATCTTGGCACGGGGAGAAGTGATAGAGTGACAAGGTTATGCCCTGTCTCCAAGTGACCCTGACAAGTTTGACATGAGTGAACAGGCATGTACAGAAACACTGTATCTGTCCCCACCCCCACCACTCCTGTCTCCCTCACCATCCCCCCCCCCCCTCTCTGTCTCTCTCTCTCTCTCTCAGAGCTGGGTGAAAAAAAAGTATATTTGCTTTAAATCTCAGTACCCTAGTTTAATAAACTGTTTGTTTCATTCCGTTTCTCTTGTGTGTGTGTGTGTGTGTGTGTACTCTGTGTGGGTATACAGAGAAGGGGGGTAAGGCTGGGAGATCAAAGAGAGAGGTTGAGGAGTGATTCAGACTGATGATAAGATGCTGCTGTGTGTCATAGCCTTTGGTAAAGTGTTGCAGCCATTGGTAAAGTGCAGAATCCTGGTGCGCAGGCTCCCATGCAGTTAGGACAGAGGGTCCAGTAAAGGACACCTTTATTGACAAGCCAGACTCAGTCAGCACATGTTGTCCAGGAAACCCACCACACAGCAGACAGTGTTAAATATTTCAGGTCCATGTTAAACAGAGGGACAGGGCGCAGAGGATGCCTTGCAGTCAGGTTCACCTCACCATGCCAACACTGTTGCCATGTTCATGATGAGTTTTGTTCAGACAGAAGGAGTGTGCACTCCTCACATACAGGTTTATTTGGATAACTTGAGGTGGAAGTATTGGTGGGAAATTTGCAAAGGCACATCATTAGCATTGTAAAAGAATAAATGACATTGCGTGTGTTTGTGCTGTTCATCCCCCCTGCCCCCCCCCCCCCCCCCCCCCCCCACACACACACACATTCTTTTTCTTCCTTCCACATTCTTCCTCCTCTTTTCTTGCTCACATGTTTGCCTTACCTTGCTGTTTGCTTCAGTGGTGTTTCCTTTCAGTTAATTTGCATGCCGGTAACTGCGGTTTATCTCAATTTGAATACCTCCATGTAGTTTGTGTCTGTCACTGACGGCCAGCACAGGAGTGTGCAGTGATGTACCAAATGAGGAAGGAAAGCAGGAAAGCAGTAAATCAGTGCAATGTTCCTCCTTGAACTATGTGCTTGTGGGCCTGTAAAGAACTAATGTGGGAGAAGAAAGATAGGTAATGATGCATCACTGAACAAACACTGCTGAGCCCCAGACCCCTGCAGGGACACAGCCTCTGGTAAAATGACCACTGCAGGAGTTGTTTCTGTGTCCGCTGGGTCGTGAAATGATGGGCCCCTGTTTTGCTCTCTCCTTGGCAGCTTCCCTCTCTTTACTCTCTCTCTCTCTTCCCTTTCCTCCCTTTTTCTTACTCTTTGCTTTCCTGCCTTTCTTTTCAACAGGATGGAGGGGTGAGTCAGTGAATTGATAGAGGGGTACATGTCCTTGATTTTTTGTTTGTTTTTTTGTTTCATTATTCTTCTCTTACCATCCAGTACATGAGTAGAAAGCAAGGAAAAGGGAAGGGGGGACACAGCAGGTATCGCATAACCTACCTGTTCTGTGCTGCCTGTGTTTGCACCTGCCCAAGTCTGCTGTGTTTTCTAAAGGCTGTACTCAGTCCCCAAACCTCCCCGCCCCCCAAACCCCCTCTCTCTCTTTCTCTCTCTCTCTCTCTCACTTCCTGTTGTTGTGTGAGGCGTATGGGGAGTAACAGCACTGTGAGGAGTGATGTCCATGGTTGTGCCCTGGACTACATTGTAGGTTGGGAATGAATAGGTTTCCAAAGTCCTTTGGGAGTTGCAGAAATCTTTCTGATTATCGTTCTCTCTGTGAGTGTGATTCAGTATCAGATTCAACATCAAATAATTGCTGATCTGTAGTTTTTTGTGTGGGTCTTTTGCTGTTTTTGCTTTTGTTTTTAATAACTTCAATCTGAATAAATTTTGCCTTGGACTTTGAGAAATGACTGTGAAATAGTGAGTTTTCTTTAAGAAAGACAGATAGACAATTTTTCACTGAAAATTGAATTGTCAAGGTGATGCCTGAGATTGCTGTCACTCAGTGACTCACCATGAATTGATTGATTTTGGTTTAAGTGAATGGTTGACATATTGCCTTTTAATTTAACTGATAAACATTCTTTTCAAACTGGCTGTTATTCTACTTGGAATTTTATCTATGCCTGCCTTTATTTAGCTGAAGACATCTTGCATAACCAGTCTCTTAAACTGATGCTAAAGCCTTGGTTTGTTGTTGTTGTTTTTTCCATGAAAATGGGAGTGGGAAGGAAATAGCCAGAAATAATAAGAATTTATGCTTTTAAAGTATGACATGTGGATGAATCCAACAGGCACCACCACAACAACAACAACAACAACAACAACAAGAGGCAAAGCCCTCAAGACTCACTTGTGCTTTGCGCTTTATCCAGTAAAGGAATCATGAGGAGAGAAAAAATTATTGAAAAGTGCTGTGTATTAAATATGAGATATAAGACAAGCTTGGGAGAATAAAAAAAAAGTTTTTTAGTAATTAAAAAAAGAAGAAGAAAAAAAAAAAGAAAGGTGTGCAAGCGGGGTTGAACCATGCATGTTCTGTTCCGAAGCAAGCAGACTAATCCTCGCTGCTGCGACGCATCTGATGTCTTCGTGCGATTAATAGATGTGATTGCAATGGACGTAAAAACACCATTTAAATCATGTTTCTTGTGTGTTTTATGATATCTCGATTATTCTTTTATTTCGGCGGTAAAGGAGACATTGCCATTCCTTCAAGCATACCAGAACACATGGTAGATCTCTAGATCTGCATGAACCTGTCTGGGCCTACAACGGGATGAAAGAAACAATCAATTCAATTTTCCTTTTATGCTCATTCCAGTTAATTCAATATGTCCACTTTAGAACATGCATATGCAGTAAACACGTCAATGGTGTAGTTAGTATCACTGTATGTGTTCTGTCCAGAATTTTTGTTTCTTTCCTTGTAATTGTGAACAAGGAAAATGAGGTCATGTCATCTTCGAACACAACCAGCCTTCCAGTAGGCCTAACCCAGAGGCAATGGTTTTTAGAATTTTGGACTTTGGAACAGATCTCAACAAAATAAACTGTTAATAATTCGGAAGTATGGCTTAATTCAGGAGACTTACAACCTGTTATTGGTATGACTGTGAAGATTTTTTTCATACTATGTTTAAGGCAAATTTGGTATTGGCAAACAGTATTTCCAGAGAAATTGGCAATGTTAAAGTTTACCATGGACACACACACACACACACAACCGAACACCGGGTTAAAACATGGACTCACTTTGTTTACACAAGCGAGTCAAAGATTAAAAAAAAAAAAGATAAATAAATAAAAACAAAGAAGAAGAACTAAACAGTTTTTCTCTTGAGGGGAAAGTGTTATGAATATTAATCCAGTCACTTAACAGCAGGATGCAGAACAGAACTGCAGGGAAAAGATGCCAGCGGGTCCTATAACTAACATGTTTCTTGAACTTCTGCTGGCTGTGTGTGTGCATGAGTATGTGTGTCTTGTTTATGTGTTTATATTATAATATCATTTATGTGCACACAATAATTCTGTTACTATTATCATCATTTTGTGAACTGGGAGTGATGCCAGCAGTGCAACAAATGTAAATACAACCATAAACAGATTATGGATTTATAGATAAGACCAGACCAGACCAGACATGTGGCATGTTCAGAAGAGTGGCAGGTGTTCATGCGTGATATTTAACCAAATAATATATTGACAGTTAATAGGCTGAGTCGCTCACATTCTATACAAAATGCCCATGCCAGGCTTATCATCAGGCGTTTTTTTTATTTGACGTGTGTGTTGTGAGTCTGTGACACTGCTCTGTTTCAGCTGTGTGTGTGTGTGTGTGTGTGTGTGTGTGTGTGTGTGTATTTGTTTTGTGTGTGTGTGCATTTACATCTTCATAAGCTACAACATTTGCATTTTCTCATCCACTTCTTGTGATAGAGGAACAAAACCTGGCTTACTGGTATTGATAAGACCTTATCAGTTATCCCCTTTATGAAGATGTTGACATTCAAGGTCAAAGGTCAGGCTCGTGACATGGCATGATATTGTAAGCATGACATACAGCTCGTTTTTGCTTCTAAATTCTAATCATTAAACTTGGTAAAGCGCAGAATTTCGTTTAAAGAAATGATAACAACAGCAGTAACAACAACAACAACAACAACAAAAAATGAGCCTTTTAAGAGTTCCATGTTGTGTAATTCACTAATTGCCTTTTGACTAAGACCTAGGACTGTGAAAAGGCTCATGTTTTTTGTTTTTTACATAGGCCAGACACTTCACCAGCCGTTAGAGCTGGTTGGCAAAGACTGTTTGCAGTTATTGTTTCATTGTTCAGAATTAACAAGGCACAATTTATATAGATCTGCAAGCATATCTACTTCATGGACTGAGTGGGCATAGTATTCAGCTGTCATTGTCAGGGTATTTTGTTTTACGTTTTATAGTTCAGAAAATACCTGTTGTGGTTGTTGTTCTTCTAACTTCAGTATTCCAAAATGATGGTCAGTAGATTTTAGAATAAAAAAGAAAGAAAAGAAAAGAAAGAAACAAGATAAGAGATTCACACAAAATTGTTTTGTAATGTTTCAAAAATGCAATAGAAGAAGAGATGTTATTTCATCTGTGTAACATCTTTGAAACAGTGAAGCACATTAAAAGAAAAAAGAAATATGTGTGAGTGTATTTCTTTTATGTATACAGCTCCAGGGCACTTCTGTATCTTCAGGTTCGCAAGATTTGATCAAAACATTTTGTTTTTAATGAGGTCCCCTGAACTTTGGTGTCATTGGGTTCATGATGAAATGGGCCGTCACGCCACCCATCCCTGTACCTGAGGTGACCATGCATGAAGAGTAAACAGTAGAAGGGAAGGGGTAGCAGTAAGTGAGGGGATTAGAGGAAACAGCACAGGAGGAAGTGGGGGAGGAAACAGCAAGTGGCCAGTTGTTGACATTGAGACTTAGTTACAGGCACAGCACTGGCATTGGCAGGCCTGTTTGGGGGCTTTGATCCCAAGGTCAGTCAGTGTGCTGTGTACACTGACCACTCAGCCATATACCGGATAACCCTTTGTTTGCTCTGGGTCCCTTGTTTCTGTTTATCTTGGAGTGAATGCCAACATTCTTTTAGAAATAGGTTTTTTTGTTGTTGTTTTTTATAGTCAGAGCGAGAGAGGGAATAGTTTAGGTGAGAGAGAGAGAGAGGTGCATGTATGTGTGCACATTTACATTCTCATCGCTTCAGTTTGAGGGTTGTTTATGGTTGTGAAGTGATATATTAGCACATGGCGAGACCTTTAAATTGAACACTCAGCTGTTTAGAAGTACATTGTTTGGAAGGAGAATAATGTAACAAGGCAGCTTTATTTCATCTCACAGAAGTGATCATCAGAGCAGAGCTTGTATCAAGCCGTTTTGTCATTTTAGAGAAGCATGCTGAATAAAGGCAAAACTATCTACTTTAAAAAGCTCAGTGATGATTTGCGGTTTTCTGCAAGTACCATTAACTAATAACATGTGGAGTGTTGAGAAGTGTGTGTGACAGGACAGAGGGAAGAGACCATGAATGGGAGGGAGGGGGGAGGGGCATGGGGTGCAGTATACAGCTACAGATCAAAGGCAGACATTGAGAGTTGTCAGCATCATTGTGGATAGCCTGACATTGTGGGAGTAGGGGTCCAATAGGCTGAGCACTGGCAGTGTCTGCTGGTTTCAGGGTTGGGGTTTTCTCCTTTTTTTTTCTTTTGCCAATGTGGCAGATAACACAGAAGATCAAACTCCTGTGTACAGGTTAAAGATCCCATGATCCATTACAGTGCTGAAGAGGTGATGGGATCTGGAACACACCCAGCATGCTCTTCTGCTTCTTCTCTTTCAGCATGCACCCACCACTAAATAGTGGGATGAAGAAATCGAAAAACCACTCACAGAAATTAGTTAGATGGGAGGAATTTCACTAGGGGGGTTGATTTGACTTGGCGGAAAATGCTGACATGGACTGATACAGTTGTAGTTGGTGAAGTTTTGCAGCAAAACAGATTCTGTAGATTTATTTCTCTTGCTCTTTCCGGGCTTAAGCACAGTGCTTGGTAAGCAGTCTTGGGAGCAGAGAACTCAGTTGTGTCGCTCCTCAGCTGCTGGTGGTTTTTGTGTGCAAAAGTTGTGTCCAGCTCTCCAGAAATTGCATTCTTTGATATTTGAATATTTGAAGCGAACGATCCAGTCTGTGGGGATATGAAGGCTGTGACACTGTCTCTACACTGCATTCACTGCATTTCCATGCTGGTTGGGCACAGCTCTGTAACAAGGTGATAGGACAAATGGGGTCACAAAAATTCATGTGAACTGGCAGTGTGAGCAGAATTCTGGAGGCTCTCCGTGAAAGTGGCCTTGCACAGTTTTCAGGCCCTGAAGGTAACTGGCAGTCATTTGATTGAGCTGTGAATTCATTGGACATTGTGAAAAACAGATGGATAATTCTAATTGACTTTACTGCCCCTCTCACATTTAGTAGAGGGTAAAAATGTGAAATAGTGTAACTGCTAAATCCAAGGTTCCACTAAAAGATTTGCATGAACATTTCTGGGTTTTTTGTTTTGTTTTTTTTTTGTTTTGTTTTGTTTTGTTTTTTGGGGGGGTTGTTTTTTTGTTGTTGTTTTTTTTTTTTGTTTGTTTGTTGTTGTTTTTTGTTTGTTGTTGTTTTTGTGTGTGTGCGTGTTGTGTGTGTATGTGTGTTTCTGGATTGACATTTTTGTCACAGACATACCAGTCATATTCATATTCATATTGATTTATTGTTGTTTGACCTGGATAAGTGGATTGTACTTGCTTACTCAAGAGTTGTTTATTTTAGAGACCAGTGTACATCATTTAAAGGAAGTATTTATTTCATAAAAGTATAGAAAGTGAAAAATTATATGCATGTATGCAAGCACTGGACAGACATGTCCACATACATGTATACACAAACACACACACACACACACACACACACACACACACACGCACACACATGCACGCACACATGCGCGCGCACAGACATGCACGCATGCGTGCGCGCGCACACACACACACACACACACACACTGCCGGTGTGAACATGACACATGACATCTGTCTAGGGTTGTTAATATCCCATTGGCAGTATTCAGTTTCACAGGATGATATCTGGTGGGGCTGAGGGGCCCTGTGACCTACAGACAGATCATATTGCTTGTTTTATCTGATGAGTATCATGTCCAACATGTGTGTGCACATGTCAGTGTCCTCATGACAACTGAGAAAGGTCTGTGTATCATGTTGTCAGCATTCGTTGATGCTGCTCTGTGTGTGTGTGTGTGTGTGTGTACTCTATAAGGAATGCTGCATAGTGTGTGTGATTGTGTGTGCACGTGCGTGTGTGATTTTGTGTGTGTGTGTGTGTGTGTGTGTTTGTGAAAGCTATATATATTAAATGCTAAATAGTTTTTGAGTTCCAGTTCAGTTGGTACTGTCATTTCTTTTGAGCTCTGATCTTTCTTTTCTTCTGTCTTTTTTAAAAAGTTTTTCTGTCACTGTGTTTATGTGTGGTTGACTTAGTTTATTGTCAGGAAACCCTAAAGTTTTAACGGACGCAACAAAATAACAAATGGAGCAAAGAAATGGTTGGCTGTGATGCATGCACTAAAAAAACATATTGGCAAGTGCTGTTTGACAGTCATGGCATTCTCATAAGTCGTGTGTGTGTGTGTGTATGGGGGTGTGTGAGAGAGAGAGAGAGAAGAGTGTGCGTGCATGCGCCTCTGTGCATTTGGATAGTGTACGTATGATGTGGACAGGCTGCTTGAATCATAAACTAAATGGTAAAGAATTCCAGGACATGTTTTGACTCCCTGAGATCAATTGGCCTATGTCTTTTTGGTCAAAGCTGAAGTTAATGAACTGTGACCATACTGCTTGCCACACTCAGTAGTCTCAGAGAGAGGCGTGCAGAGATAGAGAGGTGTGTGTGTGTGTGTGTGTGTGTGTGTGCGCACCCCCTGTCCCTGTTAATGTGTTATGTGCCCAGTCAGAGGAGGCCTCTCAGCCAATACAAGTTGTGTTGTACTGTCAGTGAGAGAGAGGTTGGAGGTTCAGTGTTGGTGTTACCTTGTCCTGCAGAGGATCATTGTCCCACTTCACAGGAGCTGGGGGGTGATGGTGCTGATGACTGACAAGGGGGCAGGAGTAGTTGGGAGGGTGGGGGTGCCTATTGGTTGCCTTTTCCGTTGATTCTGTGTTGTGTTTCAGGTTGGAAATATTAGAGGACTTTGCCCATGCTTAGATTTAGAGTGTAAAGATTTTAACAGGGACATGTATAGATATGTATGCATATGTATACCAGGTAGGATCTTCAACCCCATAAAATGATAAATGATTAATCCTTTGACCTTTTGTATTTCTCTCTCTCTCTCTCTCTCCCTCTCTCTCTCTCTCTCTCTCTCTCTCTCTCTCTCTCTCTCTCTCTCACACACACACACACACACACACACACACACACACAAATTGTTTGATTTGTGTGTTGTGCGATTTGGTTGACAAGTTATCTGTGGTGCCCCAATGGTCATCCAGACGAAGGGACAAGTGAAGTGAAGTGATTTGTGTGTTGTGTGTGTATGTGTGTGTGTTAAGTCTTGGTATTTCATGCCTATTCACTTTTTCTAGTTGGTACAGATACAGAATCTCAGTGATATATATATTTTTTTAAAGGTTATATGCATGAAAATGTCATTGATTCTTCTGAAACCCACTGATTTGTTTTAGTACATCCGGAATATTTTGTAAGTGGCACTTTTCCAAATATTTCCAACCACCCAACAACAACCAAAACGTGTGTGTGTGTGTGTGATTCAGTGATTACATCATGCTCACTGAAAACTAGGATGCAGACATGAAATTGGCCAATTTTTCCTATTTAATTTCAATCATATTATTTCAGCATAACTCTCACTGTGTTATGTTTTAATTCTATTTATTTTGTTTAATTGTTTTTCATTTTATATTAATGTTTTACACAAACCTATGAAAGGCTCTCAAGGACTGACCAGCGTATTGGGTTTATGTGAAGGTTTTGCTCCTGCTTCTTTTTTTTTTTCTTCCTTTTTTAAAGCAGATGTGGCATAGCATATATGGATCAGTCAGTCTGTCCATACAGTTTGACACCTTGAAACTGAATCAATGAAAATGTCTCGGATGAATGTATTGTTGTTGTTTTTTTCCCCTGTCCAGATAATCATCGGCAGTGAAGGAGTGATGGGCTGACCAGCCAGCCTCACCAAACCCAGGGCCACACGCCTTGACCATGGACCTGGAGGACCACTGGGGCCATGGGGGATGAAAATGAGTGGATGAATGAATGAACCATCCCCACCCAGCCTCCGGCTTCTTCCTTCTGCAGGACAGTGCCGCAGCACATCCCTGTCAGGCTGTGGTGGACTTGTTGCCACACTGGGGACGGCATGCTGCCTGGATCTTTTGTCTGCTCACAACACAGTCTGTCACCATCCTGAGTAGATTCTTCAGTGCTGTGGTCATCATCAGAGGAGAACAAGGTTTCAGTGTTGACTGTGAAAATAGCGTGGATGTTCAGAAGATGGTGGTGCTTAATTAACCCCTCAAAAGTCATATCAATCAACAAGCCCAAAAACCTTGGATTATTGTGATTTATTTTTCTATCCATGCCTGGTTTTCAAGAACTGGACACTTCCTTCTGTGATAGTTTTACATTTTATGCCAAGATATTCCACCGAACTGATGAAAATGTAATGTGAGATTTTCTTTTTTCTTTTGATTAAAGAATTATTGTTGATGTTCAGCTTTTGATTTCTACACTAGCTTATCCAAGAAATTTGAAATATTTATCAGTGTTTGACACGGTTACAGTGTGACATAATCAAAGAAAGCTGTTCCTTTTTGTTTTGTATTTAGGGTGATCCCATTCCAGAAAAAGCTGCTTTTTTTTTTTTACTCAGGTATTTTTGTAAGCCTGATTACTTACAGTTACATGCATATAATTGTTAGCAGTGCAGCATTCCAAAGATATTTCTTTAGATTGACGATGACTGTGTGTGTGGAGTAAGCTCCGCTTGGCATGGTCAGTTCAGCTTTGTGTAGTGTGTGTGTGTGTACTCACCTGAGATAATGGACTTGCGCCATTCTTTGAAACAACTTGGTTAAAAATAACAGGCAGTGTTATGTGTGTGGACCATCCGTGTTGTCATAGCCTTTGTCACTGGGTTTGGAGAGAAGAAAAACAGACAGTATTGTGAAGTTCGCAGCCTTTGTTACTTCAGCATCGCAAAAGAAAAGACAGTTGTTTGCCATGTGATGTGAGACAAGATAAACACATTGTTTACCCCCATGCCCCCTGCATGGTGATGACGACGGCGACATTCACACCCAGTTACTTCGTCCCCAGTGACTGAGGAGGGAGAATTGAAGTGACAGGGAGGTTGATGGATGGGAGGAGACCTGTTGTCCTCCTCACATCACTACTGTCTGACCCTTCATCCTGCCCTCTTCCTCTTTATAAATCTCCACTGTCACAGTACCACCATCAAATTCCTCAAGTGCCTGTGTGGAATTTCCTCCTCTCACTCCCATCATCACACATCGGGGCAGGACAGGGCAGTGGGCACCATGTGGTCAGCCACAGCTGTGAAGCGCCCAGGACATGGGTGGAGTGTGTAGGAGTGAGGCGTGTGTGAGAGGAGCGCAGGAGGCTGTCAGGATGAAGTGGGTGGTGGAGGTGATGGTTGTTGTGGTGGTGCTGCTGGTGCTGCCTGCCACTGGCCAGACCCAGCCCCCCTCCTCCTCCTCTTCCACCACCTGTATTCAGCACAAATCATGTAAGTGTGGCATTCCCGTTTTTGCGTGTGTGTGTGTGTGTGTGTGTGTGTTTCTCTCGTGCATCTTACAGTTGCGCATATGCGTGCACTCCATCCCCCTAATCCTCTCCACTCCCCATATCCCACACTGCACCACACTTCACCACTCCAGTTGCACCATACTACACCACACCGCACTGCTCCATGCAACAGATGTGCACACATGCACACACACACACGCACACGTATGCATGCACACAAGTACACACGTGCACACACACACACACACATGCACACACACACAGTGACATGCACACTCTCTCTCTCCCTCTCTCTCTCTCTCTCTCTCACTCACACACGCACAGATAGTCTCTCATTTAAAAAAAGTATATGACATTATTATATGTTATTTGTAAATTTAGACTTTAGACCGTGTTTTTAATTTATTTTTTCCCAACAAATGCCTTACAGTCAACATTGAATTAATCTGTTTAGATAGAACCTTCCGGGTCTCCAGGCGAGGGGTAGTGCACCATGTCAAGGAATGTAAGACATTCATGACAAGATGTTTGTCTGAGGAAACCCTGTGGGGGTACATGAAAATGTTGTATTATTTCTTGTAAGTTGTAACTAGTAATACAAAATATGATGAAACACATTTTGGCACTGTGCTCATAATCAATTACAATGGCCATACCAACTCATTTTACGTTGTGTCTAAAACTGAAAGAAAAACAAACAAAACAACAACAAACAAGAAAGGCAAGGCCTTCAAGACTCACTTGTGATACACTTTTAAAGAAATCCAAGTTTTTATGTATTGAGTGTAATGCGTTTACTGTTATATTTATATTTTTTTGTATTCTCTAAACTTGGCACTTTGATCTGATATTCGACCCAACAAAGGATCTGTCATTATTATCATTTTTTGTTCAAACAGGAACTTCTTTTGCTAAGCATGGAAGTTTTATTTATTGCAAACGTTTTGGTGTAGATAGCAGAACAAGGGAAATTACTCTGCTGGGGAACTTAGTTTGCTTTAACTCACTCAGTACGGCCAGTCCTCTCTTCTCCTCTACACAGACCCCTCGGATGTCCAGTGGGTGTCTGAATGACCCAACCTTTAGCTTCCGTCGTCAGAATTGGGGTAGTCTTTGTCAACATTCACCTCTTCAGTATAAGAGCCTTCCACTTGCAATATTTTGATGGTGGGAATTGGGGTGAAACGCTGTTAACGTCGTCTCTTTCGCCGTTCGTATGGAAAGAGTTAAACTGATCTTTCTCATCTTAAACATTACATTTTGAAATTATACTCAATACATAAAAAGCTTGGATTTTTTTTTAAAAAGTGCATCAGAAGTGAGTCTTGAAGGCCTTGCCTCTCTTGTTTCAAAATGTAATGTTTAAGATGAGAAAGATCAGTTTAAAGCAAATTAACTCCATTAGCATTACAGAGTAATTTCCCCTTTTTACTATCTGCACCAAAACGTTTGCAAAATTAAAAAAAAATCCATGCTTAGCAAAAGAAGTTCCTGTTTGAACAAAAAATGATAATAATGACTGCTCTAGCTGTTGGGTCAGAATATCAGATCAAAGTGCCAAGTTTAGAGAATACAAAAAATATAAATATAACAGTAAATGCAGTTTGCATATAATTAGGCTTCATTCTTAATTTTTTTGTGCCAATCCCAGAAGCGCAATATTGTTTTAAACAAGATGACTGGAACGAACTAGATTTTTCCTATTTTTATGCCAAATTTGGTGTCAACTGACAAAGTAGTTGCAGAGAAAATGTCAATGTTAAAGTTTACCACGGACACACAGACACACACACACACACACACACACACACACACACACAGACAACCGAACACCAGGTTAAAACATAGACTCACTTTGTTTACACAATGTATACTATTAGCAATGTACACTGATACATGTTAGAAGCAAATGGTCATTGTCCCAGACACAGTAAGGTGTTTCCACAGCTATGATGACTGAGTGTGTCATTGTCAGACAGTAAAAGTGTTATGTGCACCATTCATTCCTCATGCCATTGTGGGTCAAGATTGATGGATTGGTGTGTTGAGAGGAGCATGCTGTCAACCTTTTGTGTGTGCTGGGTTTTCAGGGCTGCTTAAAGTGACATGATTGATTGGTTAAGAGCTGCCAGGTTAAGTAATGATGTGCATGAGAAAACTATATAATCTGTTTTTACTCTATAGTTATTCTTCTGTATGGAGTTATGTGCCAAAAGGTTGTGTGTCAACAGCATATTATTGCTTCAGGCGCAGAGAAGTCTTTTTCAGATTCTTTGGGATATGACTTGGAGCAAGGGGTTTAGAAAGAGTGGGGTTGGAGTGGTGAGGGAGGGGATGAAGGGACAATGAGGTGGGGAGCATGCATGACTTGAAAAAAGAAAGAATTGTGTCGTCCATTTATTTAGAATTGTATACATTTCTTTTTTGTTAAACAGATTTGTCTGTGTTAAGTTCAGGCTGTTTCTTTGGGAAGTGCACTGCTATTTGTCTTTTCTTTTTTTGTTGTTGTTGTTGCTTGCAAGTGTGTTCTTTTTTCTCTGCAAGTTTTACTACTAAATGGATTATTTGAAATACAATTTTGCTAGTGAAAGCCCTTTTGTTGCCATGGGTTCTTTTACATGTGCTAATTTCATGCTGCACACAGCATGCTGTAAATGGGACTCAAACCTGTGGACACTTGTTTCCTAGTCAGGTGCATAACCACACACTGTGACACCGCCACTGCTCCACCTACAAAATATATATATCTGATGTTGACGGGCGCAATAGGCAAGTGATTAAAGCGTTGGACCTCCAATCTGAGGGTCCCGGATTTGAATCTCGGTAACGGTGTCTGGTGGGTAAAGGGTGGAGATTCTTACCAATCTCCCAGGTTAACATATGTGCAGACCTGCGTGTGCGTGAACCCCCTTTGTGTGTATATGCAAGCAGAAGATCAAATATGCACATTAAAGATTCTGTAATCCATGTCAGCGTTCAGTGGGTTATGGAAACAAAAAAATACCCAGCATGCACACTCCCAAAAATGGAGTATGGCTGCCAACATGGCAGGGTAAAAAACAATCATGCATATAAAAGTCCACTTGTGTACAAACGAGTGAATGTGGGAGTTGCAGCCCACAAAAGAAGAAGAAGAATATCTTAAGTTAATATTAACAAGAACTGAAATAACTGTCAATAGTTTGGAGTGAGATCACAGCAGTCTTAACTTATGGGAGATAAAGTATATATCTTCTCTTTGAAAAGATCTGAAGGGACAAGTATCAGTAGAACAAAAAAAAGGTGCGTCTAGTACAGTGAGTGGTGAACATAATAACCAGAAAAAGCATTGAACAATGAGTTGCCCTTTTTTCATTGTCATGGGTGAGGTACATAAGTTTTGTTGACTAGTCAAGCATTGAAAAGTTCAGTCTGTGTATGATGTGAACATTTGTGTGGGCAGCTGGATAAACAAAAGAAAAGGTGTTTGCAATGGGAAGCTGTTGGAAGCACAGAAGATATGAGCCTGTGTTAATCTTTTTTTAGTTTTATGGGCAGTAGACTGAGTAGTTCACAGAAAATGTTAGTCTGTTCACTGGGCCATTGTGTATGGAGATGTCCATGTTTGGTACATTTTTGTAGGTAGATAAGCACAATAAAAGTGAGTCTGACCTGGAGATTTACATACTGTAGTATAAATGTTTACAGCAACTTTTGGAGGTGAACATGATCAAATCTGTTCAGTGAAATAGAAAGTCTAATGAAATGAATACATGACAACTAAAAGAGATGAGTGAATCTTGATCTTGTTTTGTTAATGGGGCGAAAGAGATCAGGAAATTGTGAGTCTGATCAGCATTTTGGCAAAGTTGAGACACAGAATATCCATTCAGCTCTGTAAAGTAATTATGTATACTACCTCTCTTGTACAAATATGTACTTCTTTGCTTGTCAATAAATGGTGACGATGTGATTTTGTGACAGGTCAAGGTCATCGGCACTACTTCTACCACAATGGCCATGAGCTCCCCTTGGTGGTGGAGAGCAGCAAGCGGGTGTCACACCAAATCGCCAACCACATCCTGAAGATCCTGCTGCAGAATGTCCTCTGCTACCACAGCGTACATCTGCGTCACCAGCCTGACTATGACCTCATCAATGCCTCGGCTGTGCTGGATAGGGTCACAGGCTGTGCCCCCACAAGGTGAGTTGTCTTGGACCAGTCTCTGGTTGACATGTTCATCATAATATAATAATTGTGTTCCATTCTGTCTGCCATCTTATTGACTTAAGTGCTTCTTGAAATTCAACTGGTCAGACTTCTGTGCTTCTTGAAATTCACCTGGTGATGTGTTGTGCGTGGATGGGTGGGTGTGTTTACATGCTTATGTGTGCAAACACTTTTTTGTGTATGGCGTACTTGACACGTGATTGTTTATACATGTGTGTTTTACAAAGTGAACACAGTTTTTTTTTTGTGTTTTTTTTTAGAATTAAGTTTGATATTGCGTATCAAACTGGTAATGAAAGAAAATTTAGGATAAAATATCTGTAGGTAAAATGATGATCACATAAAAGAAAAGTAAAACATCATGAAAATAAACAGACTATAAGATTTTTTTCCCTCACTTCTGTCATGTTTTGAAGATAATTTTCATTTCTTATTGGTTGGGGATGTTGTGGCAAGATTGTGTGTGTAATACAGTCAGGGCTTCTAATAATGGCACGAATATGTGTTCTTGACACTTTTAAAAATGGAAATGACATTCTGCATGTTCGTTAAGCAGATTCTTAGGATGTTCTAAAAATTTCTAGAATGAAAACATAATAGAGTAAAAAATATTGTATCAGAACATCAGTCTGCCTTTGTATGTATGCAGCAATGCAGATTTGATTGAAATATGCAGTATTAGCATTAGAGTGAACCTACAGAGGTAGTCTGGGACCCCCAAAAACTATCGTAAAAGAGTGCCTGGAACAACAAAGATTTTTTTAACTGATCAGAATCGTCGACAGGTGTATGATAGCAGTATGGTGTGACAGCAGGTGTATTAGGATGATGGTGTGTGTGACAGGTGTAAAAGGGTGGGCATGGACTCGGTGCCAGACACCATGATCAACCTGGAGACATGGATGGAGGCGGGGTTTGACAAGGCACCCTGGGTGGACACCACACGACTGCTTGATGCTGGGCCACTGGGACCCTATGGCAGGTGTGTGTGTGTGTGTGTGTGTGTGTTGCTGGAGGTTACTGTTGCAACTAGGAGTCCTTGTGGACATCACAGGGTGTGCATTGTCTGTGGAACACCTCACATATTACTCACACCTCCCTTCAGTCAGACACCCAGAGCTGTGCTGTCTTCTGTCTGTTTTGTCAGTATGTGTTGATTATTGCCCACGTGATGAAAGGACATGCAGGCATGCATACACATTTTTTGCACATGGATTTATGGCCTTCCTGTCTGTCCCTCTCTCATATTGCTTGTTAACATGTGTGTATATATATATGTGTGTGCGCTTCAGTGTTTGTGTGTATGTGTGTGTGTGTGTGTGTGTGTGTGTGTGTGTGTGTGAATTCTATTCATTTAATTGTAGTAAAATAAATTACATGAAAACATCTTGACAAAGTCTAGTTCACTGCGTCCCCATATTGACAGTTTATGGGCCCAGCATTGTTCTAGAGGTTCAAGTAATACCTCTTCTCAACAATTAATGAAGAGGAATGTTCACAACATCTGTTTACATGCTGTATAAACTAAAAGACAGTAATAATAACCTTTTGAATGTTGATACTTACATTCAGTGTAGACAGTTTGTACTGTTGAAGCCTGATTACTTACATACAATGTAAAGACAGCATGTCATGATGCAAGGCTTATTACTTATCCTGTTGAAGGCTGATTACTTACATGCAATGAAAAGACAGTTTGTCTTGTTGAAGGTTGATGACTCACATGCAGTGTAAAGACAGTATGTCCTGTTGAAGGCTGATTATTTACATACGATGAAAAGACAGTATGTCCTTTTGAAGGTTGATTACTTATATGCAATGTAAAGACAGTATGTCCTGTTGAAGGCTGATTACTTACATGCAATGTAAAGACATTATGTCCTGTTGAAGGCTGATAACTTACATGCATGTAAAGACAGTATGTCCTGTTGACTGATTACTTACATGCACTGTAAAGACATTATGTCCTGTTGACTGATTACTTACATGCAATGAAAAGACAGTATGTCCTGTTGAAGGCTGATTACTTACATGGAATGTAAAGACAGTTTGTCCTGTTGAAGGCTGATGACTACATACAATGTAAAGACAGTTTGTCCTGTTTTGAAGGCTGATTACTTACATGCAATGAAAAGACAGTATGTCCTGTTGAAGGCTGATTACTTACATGGAATGTAAAGACAGTTTGTCCTGTTGAAAGCTGATGGCTACATACAATGTAAAGACAGTATGTCCTGTTGAAGGCTGATTACTTACATGCAATGTAAAGACCGTTTGTTCTGTTATGTGCACTGTAAAGACAGTATGTCCTGTTGAAGACTGATTACTTACATACAATGTAAAGACATTATGTCCTTTTGAAGGCTGATGACTTACATACAATGTAAAGACAGTTTGTCCTGTTGAAGGTTGATTACTTACATGCAATGTTTAGACAGTATGTCCTGTTGAAGGCTGATTACTTACATGCAATGTAAAGACAGTATGTCCTGTTGAAGGCTGATGACTTACATACAATGTAAAGACAGTATGTCCTGTTGAAGGCTGATGACTTACATACAATGTAAAGACAGTATGTCCTGTTGAAGGCTGATGACTTACGTACAATGTAAAGACAGTATGTCCTTTTGACTGATTACTTACATGCAATGTAAAGACATTATGTCCTGTTGAAGGCTGATTACTTACATCCAATGTAAAGACATTATGTCCTGTTGAAGGCTGATTACTTACATGCAACTTACATGCACTGTAAAGACAGTATGTCCTGTTGAAGGCTGATGACTTACATGCAATGTAAAGACAGTTTGTCCTGTTGAAGGCTGATTACTTACATGCAATGTAAAGACCGTTTGTCCTGTTACGTGCAATGTAAAGACAGTATATCCTGTTGAAGGCTGATTGCTTACATACAATGTAAAGACATTATGTCCTGTTGAAGGCTGATGACTTGAGTGCAATTTAAAGACAGTTTGTCCTGTTGAAGGCTGATTACTTACATGGAATGTAAAGATAGTATGTTCTGTTGAAGGCTGATGAGTTACGTGCAATGTAAAGACAGTTTGTCCTCTTGAAGGGTGATTACTTGCCTGGAATGTAAGACCGGATATACTGCAGAAGACTAATGACAAATGGAGCAGTTGCCAAGTGGTAATATACGTAAGTGTCTACAGGTTTGATTCCCACATAAACTGTGATGTTTACTCCCCCATCCAGTAGACTTTGAATGGTGATCTGGGTGCTAGTCTTTCAGATGAGACAATAAACCAAGGTACTGTGGGCAGCATGCATTTAGTGAGCACAAGTAAAAGGACCCACAGCAATAAAACTTAAAAGGGTTGTCCCTCACAAGGTTCTGTTGAAATTGTCATTATGGAAGTAAAACAGATACACTAGCAGACACACACACAAAATATATATGGGTGGCTCTGCACTCTAATGACATGCTCTCCCGAGTCAGATCTGCCTATTATCATACAGAGAAATCTGTAGTGACAAAAAAGAGTATTACAACAGAATTAGCATCAACACAACTTCAATTCTAGTACGTAAAGACAGTATGGAGCGTTGAAGACCTGACATTGTGTGTGGATGTTGGTCAGAATGGGCTGGTTCCTGCCCTCGTGGATCGTGGAGGAGCAGTGGAACAACAACATCACGGTGGACCACTGGAGGGCGCTGCTGGTCCAGTCGGTGGCGCGATCGTTCTCCTGGTGGGGCCGCCATGAGTGGCGGGAAGCGTGTCCCCACTGTGAGCAGTTGGCCTACAGGAGTCCTCGCTGCACCAAAAGTCGAAAGAACTGCGCCACGCTGTTCGCCGGTGTCAAAGGTGAAGGACAGACAGCAAGGTTCATGTTGTGTGTGTCCCCACTTGGAGGAGGAATGTTGATTTGTTTTATGTCCCGTCACATACCAAACTGGTGATTGTAGATCCCTTGGAATTAGACAGAATGTGTCTAGTTGTTAATTTGGTGCCTAATATGCATAAGGATGAAAAAGATAAGATTATGATTTGCTTTTCTTCTGGAGGTGTCTTACTTTTCCTTTATTGATAACATATTCAAAGGTTTGTGGCATTGTCTTTTTTTCATGTTTGGGGAGCTGTAAAGATTGTAAGTATTGATTAGACCGTTATGATATGGTGAGCAGTCTGAGAGGTCAAAGGTCAAGGTCATTGTTCATTTTTTGGTGTTTTTTTAATCAAAATTGTTACTGTGACTGGTCATGATCATACTGTGATATCTGCTGAAATGCAAAGTCAGAGGCAAAATGGATGTCTCTTGTGATCTTGAAGGACTTGCTTCTTGTTTTGTTTGTTTGTTTGTTTGTTTTTTTGTTTTATTTTTTATTATTATAGATTATCTCTGGGAAGCATAATTATCATTTTGTGTGTGATATGTATGGTTGCATGGCCACTGTGTATGTGGTGTGTGTGTTGAATATGACTCTGAGGTTGGAATGGGTAGCAGCAACAATGAAATAGTTTCTTTCATCCATTCAAACATCAGGGCATTATGAATTTGAATAGATTCCCATCATGTCTCCAGTCTTTTTCTGTAATCCATCAGCAGTCTGTCTGTCTCTCTGACTGTGTGTGTGTGTGTGTGTGTGTGTGTAGCTGATTTGTGTGTGATGCATTTTACGTGTTGTGTGTGTATGTATGCTGTGAGGTATGTGTGTGTGTGTGTGTGTGATGTGCCTGTTGTGTATCTTGCTGTGTGTGAGGTGTGCTTGTGTGTGTGTGTGGTGCATGTTTGGTATGTTGTGTGTGTATGTGTGCTTTGAGATATGTGTGTATGTGATGTGACTGTTTTGTATCTTTGCTGTGCATGAGGTGTGTCTGTATGTGTGTCTGTGTGTTTGTGTGCCATAACTGTCATGTACATCAAACTGTTGTGTATTTATGACTGTTGTTGTTGTTCTTCTTCTTCTGTGTTCGTGGGCTGCAACTCCCACACTCACTCATATTTACACGAGTGGGCTTTTACGCGTATGACCATTTTTTAGACTGTTGTTCATAACTGCTGCTGATGTATGCGTGTTTATGTGTGCATGCATGAGGCAGGCCTGGACGGGGGCATGCTGCAGCACCAGATTGAGTCCCTGGGCCTACCTGTGGACGTGGTGTGGCTGGGCCCCGCTCTGCACAGCTTCGTGCTGACCCAGACGGCCGCCAGGCAGCGCCTGCTCTTCTTCAGCTGGGTGCCCAGCCGTCTGACCCTGGCTGCCAACTTCACGCGCCTCAGCTTCCCTGACCAGCTGCGCTGGGCCCTCGCCCTTTCCCAAGAGGGGCTGACCAACATGGAGTTCCAGGTACTGCTGTTCTCCTCCTGCCTCTTGTGTGTTGTATTGTGTTGTGTTGTATTTATTGTATTCTGTCGTATTTTACTGTATTGTATTTATGGTATTGTATTCTAGTCTATTCTATTGCTCTTTGTCATAACAGATTTCTCTGTGTGGAATTCAGGCTGCCCTTTCTAAGGAGAGTTCAGTTTCATTTTAAGTTTCTCAAGGAAGTGTCACTGCGTTCAGACAAATCCATATACACTTTTCCACATCTGCTAGGCAGATGCCTGACCAGCAGCATAACCTAACACACTTAGTCAGGCCTTGAGTGCAAGCATATATATTTGTGTACCTATCAAAGTTTTTCCACAGAATTTTGCCAGAGGACAACACTCGTTGCCATGGGTTCTTTTTCAGTGCTCCCACCATTCAGAATTCGCTGCCTTTCAGTTTTCAGCACTTCCTCTTAATTTTAAAATCCCAGCTTAAAAACTCATCTGTTCTTTTAGGCATTTTGTGATTTTGTTTTCCACTGTTCATTTCATCTGCTTTTTGCTCATGGGTATGTGTGTGTGTATGTTTTGAGTGTGGTTAGTCATTTTCAGGCAAGGCTGCATGTGAATGGGTGATTGAATCTAACTCTACTTAGAGAAATGCACTATACAAATGCCATTCATTATTGTTTATTATTATTATTATTATTATTGTTATTATTATAGATATGTATCCTGTTTTGGAGGACATCCATCACTGTCATTGACAAATTTTAAACTTCCATAACAAACATGCTGCTTCAGAGGACTCCCATGACTGTAGGTGTGTGGTGATCAGAATCAGAATAACTTTATTACCTCAGTTGAGAAATTACATATGGTGAAGTCTGTGGTACATACAGATGGCAAGCAAAACGGTAAAATTTGGCATACAACATATTTAACAAATCACACCAAATAGTCACAGCAAAGCTAGTCCAGTAAAACATGTTAACTTTCCACTGTTTAAAAAACACACACGAATGTGTGCATGCACCTGCTTGTATGCATGCACCTATGCACCCTTTTTGTTTAAACACATGCAGTCAGTATGAATTAATACTAAGCTGTAAAACACATAACTAAATTCTAAATGAATGGCATGTGATGGCAAGAACCAGTAAACACAAACTGCAGATAAATAACTGGTAAATGTTAATATTTTCATGTTGAACAGAGATCCCAAACGATCAGTATAGGTGTGTGTTTGTAGCGATGACAGGTGAACCAGTGAACACAAAACTACATATAAGTAACTGACAAATGTTAATCTTCCATGTTGAATGTAGATAACAAATATCCTGTTTTAGAGGACACCCATCTCTGTAGCTGACAAATATTGATTTTGAATGTTGACTGTAGATGACAAACATCAGCGTAGGTGTTTGGTGATGGCAGGTGAACCCCAGTCAACACAAGCTGCAGATTAGTAAATGACAAATGTAAATCTTTACATGTTGACTGTACATGTGTTGTGCTGCTTGCTTTCAGTTTTACATGGATTGAGTGAGATGTGAGTGAATTGATTCTTTAAAACGTTGTTTTAATCTACCTTGAACATTATTTTGTGTTCTTTTTGACTGGGACTGGTTTTAAGAACTGATAGGTGATCAGCCCTGAAATGGCCCCCTTTGTGTGGTCGGCTGGGCTATAAAAGCGACATGATTTGATTTGATTTGATGTGTGTGTGGTGGTGGCAGGTGAACCAGTTCTCCAAGGTGGTGTGGTACCGGGTGAAGGCGGGGGCCCCGGAGGCCTATGACCTGGTCAGCAGGATGAGCCTGCCCCAGAACACCTACTACCACCTGCTGGAGCAGGCCCGCCTCCACCCCCACCTGGACCCCCCGGCCCTGGCCTGCCGCTGGGTGCGCGACCACCCCCACCTGTGGCACACCTGGCTGCCCTTCTCCATGTCGGCCAGACCCAAGCTGTACCTGGCCGGCCTCTTCCCCCTGTCCGGGGACGCCTGGATACAGCCCGGATTGATTGAAGGTGAGCTGGGGTGGAGGGGTTGGGGGTGGGGGTAGGGGTGACACAGTGTTCTGTTGGGGAGGAGGGCTTTGGAGGTGAGGGGTTGTTATAACTGTTGTTGATAATGTAGCGTCTGTCCTTGGTCAGAGACAAAGCTGTAAGAGTTTTACAAACATGGAGTAATCTGCTCAACTGGCTGCCTGCCTCAGTAAGAACCAACTGAGAGTTGCCGTTAATAAGTTCATCAGCCATTTCCTGTCGTTCAGTCAGGCTTCATTCACATTCACACAGCATACACATGTATATTGTAAGAATTTGAACAAGATGTATGGTCTTGCTCACTTTTGTCATCACACATCATCTCTGTTGCAACCCACGAAATGCCAATGGTCAGAACCTGAACATGTTTGAGTTTGAGGCAATTGCTTATCTTGATCTTGGGGGAAATGGTTTCTTTGTGTGTGTGTGTGTGTGTTTTTGTTTTTTGTTGTTTTTTTGTGAAGGTTGACCAGACCTTTGCTGTCTTGTGATAAAAGCCACATTTAAGCACACTGTAGCAAGCATGGCAGAAGGAAACTCCAGTAACCAGCCACAATATTCTGCTTTAATGTTTGATGAAAATAAAAAGATGATTATGCATTTGTGACTTACTTTTTTATGTATGCCCCTTCCAGATCTTTATGCTCAGCTGCTGATTCAAGAGTGCAAGCATTTCCTCGAAGAAACAAAAAATGCCAAGGACGATGTTCTTTCTCCTGTCTTGACCCTGTAGTATGGAACAAAATGCCTTTCTTGCTCTGTCAGGTGGATTCCCCACTTCAGTCAAAAAAGTCTTTCAGGACACAATTTGTTCTATTCTGCAAACCATATTATTGATTTGGGGCTTCTTGAACTTCTGCTAATCATGTGTGTGTATGGACAGGTTGGTTGGTTTGTGTGTGCACATGCTTGTTAGTGTATGGTGTACTTGATGTATGTGTGTTTATGTATGTATAACTTTTATTGTAAATGACATGAGCTCCTGGAAGGTGTGAGCATCAATTATTATTACTGTTTTATTATTGTTTGTTTTGTTTTTTTATTGTATTATTATTATTATAATCCATATTTGTTTGTGTGTGTATAGGTGCCCTGCTGGCCATTGACCTGGTGAATGCTGACAACAGCACCCTGCCCTCTCACGAACTGGCACTGATTGTCAACGATACTAAGTGCCAGGCAGATGTGGCCACCAACAATTTCATCAAACTCATGCTTATGCATGACCACTCCTTCAAGATCCTGGGTGTTCTAGGTAAGAGTCAACACAGGTGTTATAAAGGCATACTTAATAATAATAATAATAATGGATACTTATATAGCACACTATCCAGAAATCTGCTCTAGGTGCTTTACAAAAACGCTTTTGTTAACATAAAACATTACATCAATGTTACATACACACACCAAAAATAGCTACCCTAACACATACGCACACATAGGCAGGCACAACTTAGAGGCAGGATTTCAGATTCATTTAAAAATATTAAGTCTGTAGTGAAAATTGAAACTTTTTTCTTCATTTTCAAGGTAACTGTGCTTAGAAAATATTAATCAGAGAAACAACTCATGTTAGTCAAGAGATGAGAGTGATGTTAGAAAAAGGTTTGTACTGCATTCTGGGAGTGTGTGTGTGTGTGTTTGCCTCTGTGTGTGTGTGTGTGAAATTTAGGCTGCAATCCCTAAAGAATGTACACAACCATTGTAGATCCATATATCTCTCTATCTATCTATATATATATATGTATCTATATATATATGTATAGATCTACAATGGTATAACTTCTTGCCTATTGCCTGCTGCACTGATCTGTGATTGCAAGCCACTATATATATATATATATATATATCAAGCACACATATATATGTATGTATCTATGGATACATAGATAGATATTGTGTTGCAGGCCCTGCGTGTTCGGATGCAGCGGAACCGATAGCAGCCCTGACGCGACACTTCCACACCATGATGGTCAGCTATGGGGCGGAGGCGGCCTCCCTGTCCGACAGAACCAAGTACCCCTACTTCTTCAGGACCATCCCACAGGTCAACCATCACAGGTCAGCCAACACGCTCTTTTTTCTTTTCGGGTTTTTTTTTTTTTTTTTTTTTCCGTAAAGTAATCTGCTTTATTGGTCTGTGACTGCCACAGTATGTTTTACAGCATATCACTGAACTGGTGAAGCCATTTCCCTTTGTAGGCTGCCCTGTTCTTTTAGGCAGCTTACTGACACTGATGTAGTTGTGAAAGTGGTAAAAAACCAAGTTTGTTTTGTTGTTGTTTTGCATTTTGTTGTTGTTGTTTTTTTCTTCTTTTTCTTTTTCTGTTTTTCGTTTCTTTCTTTTGTGCTCCAGAATTTGGGACATTTTTTGTTTCCTATTTTGGTTATGATGCTGAATAATGATAGGGGTGATGAAGATGTTGCTAGGTGGGTCCATTTATTTAGGTTTGGGACTACTTGACAAGGCCCAACCAACATCAACCAGGCCTGAGACATACAGACACTGCATATTGACAAGATTGTGTTGCTTTTTGTGAGGAGATTTTGTACCATGTTGTGACAGGATTGTGTAGTGTGTTGTGACAGGATTGTGTACAGTGTTGTGATGTGATTGTGCACCATGTTGTGACAGGATTGTGTATCTAGAATGTGTTGTGGAAGGATCGTGCACAGCGAGTTCTTCAAGGCAGTGCAGTGGAGCAAGGTGTATATGTGTGATATATTTATATGTGATATATGTGTGTATATGTGACAGGTTTGTTTGCCATGTTGTGTCATGGCATCAGTCTTGTATCACAAGTTCTTCAGGGCGAAAGGCAATGTGTACTATATGTGTTGATGTGTGATGTATTGTGACAGGTTTGTATACCACGTGTGTGTGTTGTGCGATGTACTGTGACAGGTTTGTTTACCATGTTGCGTCATGGCAGGATCATGCATTACAAGTTCTTCAAGGCCATGTATACCATGTGTGTGATGTATTGTGACAGGTTTGTATACCATGTTGTGTTATGGCAGGATCATGAATTATAAGTTCTTCAAGGCCATGGATACCGTGTGTGTGATGTGACAAGCTTGTATACCATGTTGTGGCAGGATTGTGTACTGTTAATGTGTTGTGGTCGGATTGTGCACTGTTAATGTGTTGTGGCAGGATCATGTACTGTTAATGTGTTGTGGCAAGATTGTGTACCACAGGTTATTCAAGGCGATGCAGTGGAGCAAGGTGTACATGTGTGTGTGTGATATATTGTGACAGGTTTGTGTATCGCATGGTAACAGATGTGTGTACCATGTAATGACAGGATCGTGTACTGTTAATGTGTTGTGGCAGGATCGTGTCATGTACTCTTAATGTGTTGTGGCAGGATCATGTCATGTACTGTTAAAGTGTTGTGGCAGAATCGTGTACTGTTAATGTGTTGTAGAAGGATCGTGTACTGTTAATGTGTTGATCATGTACTGTTAACGTGTTGTGGCAGGATCATGGCAGGATGGTGTGCTGTTAATGTGTTGTGGCAGGATCGTGTACAGGATCGTATACTGTTAAATGTGTTTTGGCAGGATCGTGCACTGTTAATGTGTTGTGGCAGGATCATGTACAGGATTGTATACTGTTAATGTGTTGTGGCAGGATCGTGTACAGGATCGTATACTGTTAATTTATTGTGGCAGGATCGTTCACTGTTAATGTGTTGTGGCAGGACCGTGTACCGTGAGTTCTTCAAGGCGATGCAGTGGAGCAAGGTGGGGGCACTTGCGGAGGGGGGCCAGGAGCTGCCGGAGTACCATCTGTCCCTGCAGGACTATCTCCAGCAGGAGGGCATCGCTGTTGTAGTCACCCGTAAACTACTCCACAACCCTCTGCATGCCCATCTTGTGCAGGTTCGTCCGTCTATCCGTCTGTCTGTCAACCTCGTGTTCTGTCCCTCTGGCTTTGGCGGTCTTTTTTCTACCTTTTATTTGAGGGGTGGGGAGGGGGGTGGGGTGGGGGATGCATGGTGTGGTGCTGAAATTGTTTTGAATTGTGACCAGAGTGACCAGTTGCATTGGCCTCCAAAGTACTTAAGAGAAAGTTCCCATGTGAAGAATTATTAGAGTGATACTGTATTGTATTGTATAGTATTATTTTGTATTTCATCGCATTGGATTGCTTTGCATTGTATCATATTGAACTGAATGCGTGACCTTCAGAGTGCCAGTGAAGATCATAATGCAGAGAGGGCAGTTCCTACACTGATTCAAAATGCATGGATGGTTTATAATCTCTGAAAGAGGAATTATTGAGGTGTGTCTGGCAATGTTTCCAAACTTAGCGAGCTTTGATTGTTTGATGGTTCACAGAAGAGGTTTTTGGGGGCCCATAGTGTCTTGATCAAGCTTTTCAGGTAGTTGTTCATTTTGTGCTCTTTGTATGAGATGTGGAGTAGCATTTGTTTTTGGAGGTCTTGATTCTTCTTTAATCATCCACCAGTAGTGTCCATGACTCACATCCATACAGTATGATGGACACAACAAGCAACTTAAAGAGCTTGAACAATACTTGGAAGCAGATGTTGCTCTTCCATATTCTTTCAAGTCTGGCCATCATTGCCATGGTAGTGGTGAAATTCATATTCAGACATCTGTTGTGGTGGTGCCATCTCTTGACAGAGAAGCGGTGTATTCCGCAACACATTCACATCTCATGC
The DNA here is from genome assembly GCF_041734735.1 of Babylonia areolata. NCBI lineage: Eukaryota > Metazoa > Mollusca > Gastropoda > Neogastropoda > Buccinidae > Babylonia > Babylonia areolata. The sequence continues at coordinate 41,244,823 of NC_134884.1, forward strand.
AAGTACCCAGAGAATGCTTGCTGCCCTCACAGTTCCTGTGACGCTGGTGTGATTGCACAAATGGTCAGAAATATTGGGGTGAAGACAGCGCCAAATGCAGTCTATGATCAAGTCATATACAACATCTTTTTGTCACTTTATGTAACAGTTTCAGACACATACAGCAAGTTCTGTATAATTTATATGTGTGTGTGTTTCTTCTCACCTGTTTTTGTAAAGCACACAGAGCACTATTTTGAGATTGGGTGCTACATAAATTCACATTATTAGCAGTATGATTGATTTTTTTTTTTTTTTAATAAAAGTGGATCTGTCAGGTAGGCTGTTTGATAATATAATATGTATAACAGAGTATGTACTTGTTTAGAGAGCATAGAGAACATGAAGCTGATCATTACCGATTTTTTAGAGCAGCATTATCACATTTATCTGTGTGTTCCTGTGCAGGTGTTTAAGGAGTTACGAGATCAGAATGTGAGAGTCATCATTGCTGATTTCTTTGGCACAGTCGCACGGGCAGTCATGTGTGAAGCATACAAGCAGGTCAGCAGCTGGCTTACTTTGGGCCTGAGTTGTGTAACATTAAACACACGCACACACACGCACGCATGCATGTACACGTGCACCATTTGCCTGCTGTTGTTTGTATTTATTATTGTTTCATATCAGGAAATAATTTTCTTGGTAATGTTTCTTTTACATTAACCAAGGCAAATAAAGCTGCCTTGAATTATAATTATCACTTCACATGATGTCAGTCAAATTCTTGCTACTGAATATTAAAAGTCACGTGCAGTTTAAAAAATAAGCAGGGACAAGCTTAGAATAACAATTTTTATCAGTGTGTAGTAATAATAATTCATTCTTATATAGTGCTACAATACAAGCAGAAGCAAGCTCATGTGCTTTACAAATCCGTTACTTAAAATGATTGAATAAACACTATACAGTAAAATAGAGATTAAAAAGATTGTTAAAGTAATGAAAACACACTCATTGGTTCTATAAATGGACAGTTGACAAGACTGACTGGTACATATCCAAAATGCAACAACTCTTACTCTCCATCACACACATACAAAAACCAAAGTAAACAGCTGTAACCTGATGTGTGTCTGCCCACAGAGGATGACGGCCCACGAGGGGTACGTGTGGTTCCTGCCCTCCTGGTACGCCCCAGACTGGTGGGACGTGGACTTCTTCAACAGCCCCCCCTCCCCCTCAGACCCCCGCCCTCAGGAGCATGTGCCCTGCACCACAGAGGTAAGACCTGCAGCCAGGGGGAAGGGGGGAAGGGCTGCTAGCAGCTTGCTGGTTGTTTTGTGTAAGGACTGGATCAGTTGTCCCGTTACACAGTGCTTTGTGTGTCTTCTCTGTGTGGGATGTCCTGGAATCACTGCATTGCTGTAAGAGGTCCAGTTCCTGTGGTCTGTCACTGGTCTGATACTGTTTGTAAAGCATGTGCTGTTCTGTTGTTTGTTTGTTTTTAAAACAGTATTTGATTTTTTTGTTTATTTGTTTTTGTTTTTGTTTTTTTTAAACATCACATTACAATTACAGTAAAAAAAAAAATCTAAAATAAGAAAATGTCCTGTCGTTTAGCGTTGTGTTTGATTTCCAGTAATTCTGGTACATTTTCTACAACTAGAAGGTGATACAACACTGATCGGATGGCTAGTGAATTATGAACTAAATATGATTTAGAAGCAATAACACGCCAGACAGGACCGGAAGAGAGTGATTTCAGTTTCTCTGAAAGCGAGTGCAATGTGTATGTGTGCCTAACAACATATTAGCTGATGTGCTTCTGCTGTGTATATGTGTTTGTGTGTGCATACACTTGTATGCGCATGGTACGTCATACTTGAATGCATGTATATAAATGTTTGTGTAACTTTTTATTGTAAACACCTCAAGCTCCCTCCATGTGAGGTTAGAGCGTCAGTCTGCAATAGTACTATTATTGTCTCATGTGCAGGACCTGGAAATGCTTAAATGCTTTTCAGGGTTACATGACTACAATGCTGGTTTTTATTTGAAGCTATAGTGAATGATATCTGTCTGACACACAGGAACTGCTGTATGCCATAGAGGGCCACATGATTGTGTCCAAAATCTTCACGGATGAGGAGGACCTGGAGGTGGCTGGGGGCATCACCATCCGTCAGTACAAGAAGATGTACGCCGAGCGCATCGGCCAGGCTGTGAGTATCGTGTACAAGGCTCAGCTGCAAGGGGTCTCACACACACATGCACATGTATGCACGCACATGTGAGCATGCATGCTTGCACACACACACATGTGCGCACACATGCGCACACGCACGCGCGCACACACACACACACACACACACACAGACGAGAACTGTTCCTCACAGCTGCTGGACAGGTTTGGGTCGCATGTATTGCTCCGGCACAGTGCAAATAACAGTGATAATGATGACAGTAATAATGGATGATTTGAATAAAGCACAAATCCACAAAATAATAATCCAACCTGAAAGCACTGTACAAAATAAAAACAAAAGCAGTGATATTTGATAAAAGCAAAAAACAGCAAAAATGAACAATTTCACATTGTGGACAATAAAAGAAACCCAGTTATGTATATCCCCATATGCACATGTATCTTTCTCAGCATCCGCATGCAATTTAGAGTGCATGCTTTCAGTTGACATGACACTTGACATACACATCAACCACATTTGTAGGTTTGCATATGCAGCACTCCTACAAATCAGTTCCATTCGCCAGTATCTAACCACAGAAACCACAAAGACATTGGTTTGTTCTTTTGTCCTATCTAGATTAGATTATGGAAATGCTCTTCTTGCTGGTTGCCCCAGAAATTATGTTGACAAACTTCAAAAAGTTCAGAACTCTGCAGCACGACTCACACTCAAGGCTAGGAAATGTCAACACATCACCCCCCTACTTGCTTCCCTTTACTGGCTCCTCATTCAAGCACGAATACAATGCAAACTCTCAGTCCTTTGTCACAATTTCTTCACTGATTCTTGTTCCATCTGTCTTTCAGATCTACTTTCTGTCTATTCACCATCCAGACAACTCCGTTGATTCTTCAAATGACATGCGCACACTGTCTATTCCAAGAATTTGCACAAAAACTAATGGTGAACGTTCCTTTTCTTTTGTTGCACCAAAACAATGGAATTTACTGCCCTCACACAGTCATCACACCCCAACACCCGCATTCAAGAGAACACTCAAAACTCCTCTTTTCAATTTATATCTAAGTAGAGCTTTTCCATCTGTATATGCTTGCTATGATTTGATCGCTGGACATGCTCTTGAAGTTAATTTGCGTGCATTTGTGATGATTTTTAGTGTGCTTCTGTGAGGCCTGGTTCCTGGTGCATGTTTTTGACTTCGGTAAATGTGATATGTTTTTGTCTTGCTGTGATTTTGGGCCTATGTGATGTGAGACTATGATATTGCCTGTGATGATTTTACATTATATGTGTGTGCATGTATGTATGTGTATATGTATGTGTGTGTGTATATTTATATTTATATGTGTATGTGTGTGTGTATACATGTTTGTGTTTGTGTGTGTGAGAGTGTTTTTATGTGTATACATGTATGTGTGTGTGTGTGTGTGTGTGTGTACATATGTATGTATGTGTGTGTGTGTATGTATATGTATGTATGTGTGTGTGTGTATATATATGTCACTTAGTTTGAAGTATGAAACACAGTTTGAAATTTGAAACAGCATTTTTTTAGCTTTATTTTTTTCCTTAATGTCAGCATAGGTAGAATAGCTTTTCATGTCTTGTGTGTGTGTGTGTGTGTGTGTGTGTGTGCAGTATGTGGAGGAGAGTCTGTTTGCCAGCTTTGTGTACGATGCAGTTTGGGTGTTTGCCAAGGGGCTACAGAAACTGCTGGAGACCCACCCTGCTGCCTTGGACACCCTCACTGAGGAGAGAACCGCCAGGTAACTGGGTTTGAGAACGACTAGGTAACTGGGTCAGAGAACCATCAGGTAACTGGGTCAGAGAACCACCAGGTAACTTGGACAGCCTCACTAGACATGGGTTCCTTTTTTTTTTTTTTTTTTTTCGCTACCCCATCATTGGCACTGTTTTAGTGGCATAATTCCCACACCACTCGCTCTGAATTCCCCATACACAGCCAAACCCAGGTTCATCTGTCGCAGTCCCAGCATCAGCGGTTCACAGGGAACTGTCCTTGTAATGTTGTCAGGAGACCACTCTCCAGAGGATACCCTGCAGTGCTGCTGAGTAACTTTGGTGGTGTTCAGCAGTGCCTCTTTCATTATTTAACATACTAAAAGACACCACCTACTGAGCCCCATACTGAGGATAATAAATGCCTAGTCAGGTAGCCAGATTCCATCAAGGTAGTTCCCTTATAAAATGTTCAAGCAAATTGACCAGAAAAAAATGGTTCTTGCATAATATGCTTATGAACGGTGTTGTCACAGCTTGAAAGGTGTCACAGCTTGACCTGTCTGTCCAGTGTTTTGGAATGTTGTGGCAATGAACCACTTTTTGATCTGAAGCAAATAAGACATTGCTTAGGAAGAAAGAGAGGGAACCCTTGACGTGTTCTGTTGTTTGGACAAGTTGTTCAGCCAGTTCACGTACCAGGATGACAGTACCCTTTCTCTCCTGATCTCTGTCAGTTTCAGTTTCTCAAGGAGGCGTCAGTGCGTTTGGACAGATCCATATATGCTACACCACGTCTGCTAGGCAGAGATGCCTGACCAGCAGCATAATCCAGTGCGCTGGTCAGGCCTTGTGTGCATTGTATTGCCTTTTTTTTTTCTTTTTTTGTCACAGCAGATTTCTCTGTATGAAATTTGGACTGCTCTCCCTGGGGAGAGCGCATCACTTCTCTGAGAGCGCCACCCATTTTTTTGTATTTTTTTTCCTCCTGCAGTTTTTTTGTTTTTTTTTCCTGTCTAAGTGGATTTTTCTACAGAATTTTGTCAGGGACAACCCTTTTATTGCAGCGGGTTCTTTTGCATGCGCTAAGTGCATGTTGCACACAGGATCTCGGTTTGTCATCTCATCTGAATGACTAGCATCCAGACCACCACTCGAGGTCTAGTAGAGGGGGAGAAAATACTGGTGACTGTGCCGGGATTCATACTAGTACGCTCAGATTCTCTCGCTTCCTGGACGGACACATTACCTCTAGGCTATCACTCCACATACAGATGTATTTGTGACCCATGTTACTGCCTGCCTGTCACAGAGCCTTCCGGGCGGCCATCAACCAGACCCACTTCCAGGGAGTGTCTGGCTACATCCGCTTTGACGGCAGTGACCGTCTGGGGGCCGTGCAGATCCAGCAGTACTTCCACAATGAGACCATCAACATCGGCAGCTACGTGCCCTCCAAGTCTGGCACCAAGGGAGGGCTGAACATTGACCGCGACAAGATCCGCTGGTTGTCCCCTGTGGGGCCAGGCGTGGACGTTATGCCTTCTGGTGGGTGGATGTATGCATTATATTGTATTGTATTGCTTTTTTGTCACTACAGATTTTGTTAAATTTGGGTTGCTCTCCCCGGGAAGAGTGTGCTGCCACAGTGCAGTGCCTCCTGTTTTTTTCTGTCTGCAAGTGTGTTTGTTTTACTATCAAAGTAGATTTTTTTGGCCAGAGACTACCCTTTTATTGCCATGGGTTCTTGTACATGCACTAATTGTATGCAATACACAGGACCTCACATTTTTCACGTCATCTGAATGACAGATAGACTATCAACACTGGCAATTATGTGACCTCCTGGCTTGAAGGGAGGACTGAGCATTGACCGTGACAGGATCTCAGTGTGCACATGTGTGTGTTTGTGTCAGTGTGTGTACATGTCCCTGTGGTTTTGCATGTGTATGTTCATGTGAATGTGTGTGCATGTGTCTGTGTGAGCATGTATATGTTCAGAACATATAGACGGAGGTGTCTGTCTGCTTGCCTACACCACCTCCACTGTCTTAGAAAACACTTTGATTGAAGAACGCCAGACTTATAAAACACTTTGTTTTCACTCTTTTTATACATGTTCATCCCAGAATTTTTTTTAATGTCCCAGCAACCCAGTCGAACATGAATGCATCCTTTCTATTTTGGAAGCATGTGGGATGCATATTTGTGTGTTATTTCAGCAATAGAGACGTGTAGCATTGTGTGTGTCACCATGTCACCATGAAACATGCTGTGTATTTCAGCAATACAAATGTGCAGGGTGGTGTTTGTCACCATAAAACATTGTTGTGAATTTCAGCAATACAGTGGCCTGGGGTGGTGTGTGTGTGTGTGTGTGTGTGTGTGTGTGTGTGTGTGTGTGTGTGTGTGTGTGTGTGTGTTTCAGTAATGCAGATGTGCAGGGTTGTGTGTGTTAAGATCAAAAGTGTTGTGTGTTTTATTGCAGTAATACAGACATGAAGGGTGGTTTGTGTCAAAATTAAACATGTTGTGTGTTTCAGAAATACATGCATGTAGGGTGATGTGTGTCATCATTAAATGTGTTTCAACATTACAGACATGCAGTGTCATGTGTGTCCCCATGAAACGTGTTGTGTGTTTCAGCAGTACAGACATGAAGTGTCATATGTGTCACCATGAAATGTGTTGCGTGTTTCAGCAATACAGACGTGTGGGGTGGAGGCATTCCGAGCATTTCTGGGGGTGGGCTGTCAGATGGCCATAATCATTGCCAACGTTCTAGGCTTTGTGGCTTTCATCATCATCGCCATACTGTTACTCATCGCCATCAAGTGCAGGTAACTGTTCACCAGTGTGTGAATCAGACTGAAAGGGTCATGGTCTGTGTGGAAACATGTTTGTGTGTGTGTGTGCTTGTGTATGTTGTTTTGTGTGGAATATATGTTTATTGTGTGTGTGTGTGTGTGTGCATGTCCCTTTGTGTACATGTGTCTGTGTGAGTGAACAAGTCCCTGTGTATGTGCATGTGTATGTGCATCAGTGTTTGTACAAGCACGCGCGCACACACACACACACACACACACACGACACATGCAGAGTTTGTTCACCCACACCACATCCCCACAGCTACGACGCAAAGGTGCGGGCGACGCGAGAACGCATGCGGGAGCTGGGCCTGCTGAAGTCTGACAGCTGTGGCAACCTGACGTTGGACGAGTGGGAGGTGCCCCGCAAGTGTGTGGTCCTGAACCGCAAGCTGGGGGAGGGGGCGTTCGGCACCGTGTGTGGCGGGGAGATGCTCACTGAGGACAAGGAGTGGGTGGCTGTCGCCGTCAAGACCTTGAAGTCTCGGCCATCGACTGATGAAAAGGTAAAAAGAAATGATATGATGTGGTACAGCATGATATCATACAATACAGTGCAAAGTACAATACAGTGCAATGCAATATAATTAAGATAATTAGGGTAAACATGATAATGATACAGATAAAAACAATGCAGTACAGTACAATATGAAATTGATATTAATAGTAATAATGATTGTGGAATAAGACAGGATTGTCCCTTCTCACCCTTAGCCTTTATCTTGAGAGTAGAATTGTCCACCTTCCTCCCTACACCTGGGGAGGGCATCCCTAAGCGCCTTGGTCACCATAGGATCCAAGACGGAAGAGGCATGCCGCATGGGGGGCACGTGAGCCGATGTCACGGCCGCCGCCATGGACGCATCGCACATAGGGCCCAGTCTAGTGTGCAGATCCAAAGCCAGTGTATGGTGCTGTTTTCCCAGAGGGATTATGGCACATTCCATTGTTGGCATGGGAAAAGTGATAGAGGAGATCGACTCGCGTCTGCCGACTGGCAGGGCCAAGAAATGCGGATCACGTCGAGTTCGTTCGCGAATTGAAATGAATAGCATCAATGGCACCACTGACCTGAGTATGGGGTAACGAACCCCTAGAAGTTGCCAGAGAAGGTGCAGGAGGTGGTGGAGGTCTGGAGTTGACCGGAGGAAGCGAAGGAAGTGGGGGAGGCGTCAGGTTGGCGTTGTTGAGAGGGCCAGAAATAGAGGGCCCAGAGTGTCCGCGAATTGATTGCGATTGCGCCTTAATTTTAGCCCGATCTCCCAATCAAACCATATAATTATGTGACCTGGTTGAAGACAAAATTTGACAAAAAACAAGAACGCCAGAGAATCGACAGACAGACAGAAAATACGAAAAAAACTTAACCGTATGAAGAGCACAGGAACAGGAGTCATAATGGCTGCCGTAAAAAGAGGGCGCTAGTCAGGGGGGCAAAGGGGAGGTTACCTACTTCCGGGTTATCGGCCATAGCTACTTTCGTTTTCTCCGCATAGGCGGATAGTAGTTTGCACAGGACAGGAATGTCAGACCCCTGCCGGAGTCTGCACTAGTGGGTCACGGTAAGTATGTTATTTAAACGTAATTTTAGATAGAAAATTTCCAAATCGCAACATCACCAGGGTTACACTCCTACACAAAACAATGAACAAAAAACACAAAAAATAAAACAATTACCCAATGACACAACACTTTTTTTTAAACAATTTCGATGATATGAACAAGGCAGTGGACATAATCGGCGATTTTTCATGTTTTTCTGGTCTGTATTTAAATGTTCAAAAAACAAAAGCTATGAAGATAGGACATGTAGAACACAGAAAAAGTAATCTGCCTTTTGAGTTGACAGACAAAATAAAAATATTAGGAATACACTTTAGCAACTCCAGTCCAGCATCAAGTATAGAAGACAACTGGTCAGGTAGAATATCTACGATGAATAAATTGATAGCTAGATAGAGCAAACAAGACTTGAGCATCCATGGGAAAATCATTATCATTAAAACATTTCTGCTGAGCCATTTTATATACATAATGCAAGCAACAGGACTACAAGACTGTGTACTTTCTGAAATAAATAGAACATTGTATAGATTTGTTTGGCAACGCAGAAGGTCTAACAGAAAGGCCTTTGAGAAAGTTAAGAGGACAATGATGGAAGCAGAAGTTTCCCAGGGTGGACTGAATATGGTAAATGTTCACAAAGTCCAGGAATGTTTTTACTTGAAATGGGCTGGGAAACTTTTTGCATCAGAAAATGAAAACTGGACATATATTCCATGGTGGCACTTTGGAAAACTTGCAAGCAAGCTTGGGGCATTTTACATAAATTGCAGACCCAGCAATTTAAAAGCACTGTCAAAAATACAAAATATATTTTGGCATAATGTATTACCAACACACTTAACACTCAAATATCTTAAAAAAAAAAAAAAAGAAGAAATAAATCAGACATTGACAAGAACAACTTTAGTGTCCAACCGTTATGGAACAATAAATTAATCCAGTACAAGCATAATAATTTATTCTTTCCCTTGTGGAAGACTGCAGGAATAGAAAGAGTAAGGGTTGTTATTAAAACACAAGAAAAAAGGATGAATAACTTGCAAGAAATCATTGAGAAATTCTGGGAAAACCAGCCATCTGTTATTTTTTAATATATTTTTATTAAACGCTATTCCTCACCAGTGGAAGCAGTGGATGGGTGACATAAAAGAAACTGTCAATTCTGACACAGTTGATGACCTAAAAGTGTTCTGTATAAAGCCAAAATTCATATCTCAAAGAATGAAAAAATCAAAGAAAGGTAAAGTAAAACCATGTGCCTACCACTTCTGGCTTAGAAAACTTAACGTGGAAATTGATCATTACTACTGGATACTGCCCTCTTCATCAACTAAAGAAACCAGATTAAAAGAACTACAATGGAAAATATTTCACAAAGTATATCCAGCTAATATTCTATTGCAGAAAATGGAAATAATGGAAAACAATAAATGCTCAATCTGCATAGACAAAGTTGATTACATAGAACATTTCTTCTGCAAATGCCCACCAGTGAAATTATTCTGGAAACATATCAGATTTTATCTTGTTGGAGCTGTTGGCGTCAGACTGGAATTGAATGTGAATGAAGTCCTCTTTGGATTGAAACAATCAGACAACTTTGAATGCAGTAATATTATCATTCAAAAGGTCAATCATATAATATTGATAGGGAAAATGTACATTAGTATCTATAAAAAGAGAGAGCCATGCCAATATCCTTATCTTTAATCTTTGAACAAGAAATGAAATACAGAAACATATAAATGTATTAAACAGATTTACATGGAAAGGGGGGGAAAAAAAAAAAAAACTGGGCCAAATTTCACTTTGTTTCCTGTTACATAATTAACTCAATGTGATCAGTACATACATGTATCATAAGAGTGTTCTGGATTGTTCAGTTGGCTAGAATTATTGAATTTCATAAGATCAAAAACAAAAAAAAACCCTATACATACACATATATGTTTTGAGGGTAAAGGGCGTGCATTGAAATGTTAACATCAGAAAAGACGAAAGCAGTGTGTGTGTGAGTGTGTGTTTATGTGCAAACAACTATACATACACATACATGTTTCGAGTGCAAAAGACATGCGTTAAAAATGTTAACATCAGAAAAGACGAAAGCAGTGTGTGTGTGTTTGTGTGTGTGTTGCTGTGAGAAGTCTCCGCCTCATTCGTGCACGATGAATTGACCATGCAGACAAATTTGTCTTTCGTTCGTTTCATTGGCTCTGTTGTTTCGTCATTATTGTGTTCAGTTGCCCTGTATTGTGCATATTGGATTGTTATTGTGCCAAAAAACAACAACAAAAAATTCTTCAATTGTGAAAAAAAAAAAAAAAAAAAAAAAATCCCACACAATTCGTGAAGTGTACAAAGCTGAAGTAAGTATTGTCCATTTTCATTCATGCTACCAGTTCCACACAAAAAGACCGCACAGCAGCAGCAGCTGTTCATGAATTGGGATCTCCTGAATTGTGGCTGAGAGCATTGCCATAAACGACATCGATTTTTCTGGCATGTAGCGGCCATATAAACAATTTAAAATATCAACAACAAGAACAAAAAAGAAGTAATAATGGTAATAATGGTGATAAAATAATGATAACTATGATAATGATGATAGTAATCATGATCATGATAATAATGGATACATACTATAGGACTCTATCCAGACTGCTATTGTTGCTTTACAAAACACATAATGTTCTACATAACACATTACATCATTGTATATACAAGCCAAACTGCACCTAGCACACTATGCAGACACATAAACACAGTGCTATGTATTTTCCAACTTGGTGTGACAATATAATAAAGTGCGATACTGTGTAATACAATACACACCAGTACAAAACAATATTGTACAATGCAGTGTAATACAGTACAATGCTGTATGAAACAATACAGCACAGTGCATCTTTATTAATCCAGTTGAAAATTATTTGTGCATCCAAACACTCACCACTCACAGCACACAATCTTGCAGCGCACAGTCTAATCCTGTGCACACATGTCTGATACATCAGGTCATTTTCATGGCATTGCCTGTGTCTGACAGTTGGACTTTTTTCATAGCCTTGTCTGTGTCTAACAGCTGGTGGAATAAAGTTTGCATCTGATACACAGCTGGATCTTTCATGAAGGTGGGATAATGTTTATATTAGATACAGCAGGACTGTTTTTTTCACGGATTTGTCTGTCTGACAGCTGGGTTTATGTTAGATGCAGCAGAACTTTTATTCATGATATTGTCTGTGTCTGGCAGCTGGACTTTTTCAGGGAGGTGGGATAATGTTTGTGTCTGATACACACATGGCATTGTGCCTGTGTGTGACAGCTGGACTTTTTCAGTGAGGTGTGGTAATGTTTATGTCTGAGAAACACATGACATTGTCTGTGTGTGACAGCTGGATGTTTCAGGGAGGTGGGGGATAATGATTGTGTGTGATACACACATGGCATTGTGTCTGACAGCAAGGAGGTGGGATAATGATAGTGTCTGATCTGCACATGGCATTGCGTCTGACAGCAGGGAGTATCTGATACACACGTGGCATTGTGTGTGTGTGTGTGTGTGTGTGTGTGTGTGTGTGTGACAGCTGGACTTCTTCACGGAGGTGGGGATCATGAAGCGGTTTAAACACGCCAACATTGTGCCCTTGCTGGGGGTGTGCACCCGCTCCGAACCCATCTACGCCATCATGGAGTTCCAGCTTCATGGTCTGTGTCTGGGACTTCTGTCTCTCTCTGTCTTTCTCTCCCTGTCTCTCTGCTCTCCCTGTCTATGCTTCCATGGTCAGTGTCTGGCCTGTCTCTGTCTCTTTGCTCTCCCTGTCTGTGTTTCATTGGTCAGTGTCTGGCCTGTCTCTGTCTCTCTGCTCTCCCTGTCTATGCTTCCATGGTCAGTGTCTGGCCTGTCTCTGTCTCTTTGCTCTCCCTGTCTGTGTTTCATTGGTCAGTGTCTGGCCTGTCTCTGTCTCTCTGCTCTCCCTGTCTGTGTTTCATTGGTCAGTGTCTGGCCTGTCTCTGTCTCTTTGCTCTCCCTGTCTGTGTTTCATTGGTCAATGTCTGGCCTGTCTCTGTCTCTTTGCTCTCCCTGTCTGTGTTTCATTGGTCAGTGTCTGGCCTGTCTCTGTCTCTCTGCTCTCCCTGTCTGTGTTTCATTGGTCAGTGTCTGGCCTGTCTCTGTCTCTCTGCTCTCCCTGTCTGTGTTTCCATGGTCAGTGTCTGGCCTGTCTCTGTCTCTCTGCTCTCCCTGTCTGTGTTTCATTGGTCATTGTCTGGCCTGTCTCTGTCTCTCTGCTCTCCCTGTCGGTGTTTCATTGGTCATTGTCTGGCCTGTCTCTGTCTCTCTGCTCTCCCTGTCAGTGTTTCATTGGTCAGTGTCTGGCCTGTCTCTGTCTCCCTGCTCTCCCTGTCTGTGTTTCCATGGTCAGTGTCTGGCCTGTCTCTGTCTCTCTGCTCTCCCTGTCTGTGTTTCCATGGTCAATGTCTGGCCTGTCTCTGTCTCTCTGCTCTCCCTATCTGTGTTTCATTGGTCAGTGTCTGGCCTGTCTCTGTCTCTCTGCTCTCCCTGTCTGTGTTTCCATGGTCGGTGTCTGGCCTGTCTCTGTCTCTCTGCTCTCCCTGTCTGTGTTTCCATGGTCAATGTCTGGCCTGTCTCTGTCTCTCTGCTCTCCCTGTCTGTGTTTCATTGGTCAGTGTCTGGCCTGTCTCTGTCTCTCTGCTCTCCCTGTCTGTGTTTCATTGGTCAGTGTCTGGCCTGTCTCTGTCTCTCTGCTCTCCCTGTCCGTGTTTCCATGGTCAGTGTCTGGCCTGTCTCTGTCTCCCTGCTCTCCCTGTCCATGTTTCCATGGTCAGTGTCTGGCCTGTCTCTGTCTCCCTGCTTTCCCTGTCTGTGTTTCCATTCACACACACACACACACACACACACACACTGCACTGCATTGCACTGCACTACACTGCACTGTACTACTAATATCACTCAAAGTGACAAGACGTTAAATGAAAGAAATAAATAAATGGTCACTTCTTTCTGGCTGACTCTCTGTCAGGCTGTCATGTAGGCCGTCAGTACTAGCACTGACCACACACACACACACACACACACACACACACACACATATGCACACACACACCACACCTCACCACACCACACTATACTACAATACACTGCACTACACTACACTACACATCCAAGATCACTCAAAGTGACAAGACATTAAATGAAAGAGAGAAATTAAACAGTGACTCTATTCTGGCTGACTCAGCGCCTATCGGGCAGTGCCTGTGGATTGTCTGTGCAAGACCTCCACTGACCACACTCTATGACTGCTGTGTGCAGGTGACCTGAAGACCTATCTGCTGTCACGCCGCAACCTGATTGGTCAGAACATCAAGGAGGCGGAGGACATGAGTTCAGAGAACCTGACCCAGATGGCCATCGACATTGCCAGTGGTCTGCAGTACCTGCATCAGCTGAAATACGTCCACAGGTAACCGGCACACAGCAGGGACTGTAGTTATTATTGATGATCAGATAGCACCTTTCCTTTGGCCTACCTTTCCTTCACTTACCCTTCCTTGCCTTTTCTTACCCTTCCTTGCCTTCTCTTCCCTTACCCTGCCTTGCCTTGCCTTGCCTTCCCTTACCCTGCCTTGCCTTCCCTTACCCTGCATTGCCTTGCCTTCCCTTCCTTTACCCTGCATTGCCTTCCCTTCCCTTCCCTTACCCTGCCTTGCCTTCCCTTACTGTTCTTTGCCTTCCCTTACCCTGCATTGCCTTGCCTTCCCTTCCCTTACCCTGCCTTCCCTTCCCTTACCCTGCCTTCGCTTCTCTTACTCTGCATTGCCTTGCCTTCCCTTCCCTTACCCTACATTGCCTTGCCTTCCCTTCCTTTACCCTGCCTTGCCTTGCCTTGCCTTCCCTTACCCTGCCTTCTCTTCCCTTACTGTTCTTTGCCTTCCCTTCCCTTACCTTGCATTGCCTTCCTTTACCATGCAGTGCCTTGCCTTCCCTTCCCTAACCCTGCCTTGCCTTGCCTTGCCTTCCTTTACCATGCCTTGCCTTCCCTTACTGTTCTTTGCCTTCCCTTAGCCTATTCTACCTCCCCTTTCCCTTCATTATCTTACCCTGTCTTGTGTGAATAACAATCAGTTTTGAAACTATGCATCTGATATAACTCCTGTCTTCTGTTAAAGACCAGACTGAGCATTTTACAGAGTCCTTTGCACAGCAGGCTGCCTACCTGAACAGAGCTGATTGACAGCTGCCTTAAGGCGCTCATTATTCATTTCCTGTACTATTCAGTGAGGCTTCGGTTGCACGCATGCACATGTATATTAGAGTGGATTTTTATGATGAATTTTGCCTGTGTGACAACTCTTTTGCCGTGGTGGGTACTTTAACACACACTGTAATTCTCTTCTCATAGGCTGTCCACATAGTATTCTTCAGCAAATTCAAAAACTTCAAAACAATGCTGCCCGTCTGACTCTCAGAGTCCCACGTACTGATCACATTTCTTCTCACCTCCGCACTCTACATTGGCTCCCCATTGAAGCGAGAATTAAATACAAAGTTGCGTGTCTCTGCTATTCTGCTTTCCACTCCACATGACCTAGATATCTTTCTGACCTTATCTCCGCTCTTCCTCTGACTGTTGCCTTTTGAGACTTCCTCGTGTCAATACAAGAACCTCTGGTGAACGTTCTTTCTTCTTTGCTGCTCCTCACATCTGGGACAACCGTCCTCATCATATCTGTGCATCTGATGCTATTTCTGCTTTTCGTTCATCACTAAAAACTCATCTTTTTAAAATCTGTCTATAAGCACTCTCAGCTTCCTTGTTCTCCAACACCACCCATGTCAACTCACTTTGGATGTGTGTAGAGTGGGAAAGGGAGAGGGTGTGTGTGGGGGGGGGGCAGGGGGGGGGTTGAGAAAGAGTGGTCATGAATGTTTTATTTAACTTGTAATATTTTTCTTTCATATAAAGTGCCCTGAGCTCTTAGAGAGAAATGGCGCTATATAGATGTACATTATTATTATTAGTAGTAGTAGTAGTAGTAGCATAGGTGCATGCTGCACACGGGATGGAAGCTTGAGCAATAAAGAGGGAGGGATATAGGGGAAATGGAGGCAGAGATGAGACACAAAACCAAGGTCCCATATTCAGCACACACTTGGTGCACTTAAAAAGAACCCTTCGCTGTATAACTGATAGGTACACAAATAAATATGCATACACTCTAGGCCTCACTGGTGCATTGGGTTATGTTGCTGGTCAGGCATCTGCCTAGCTAATGTGGTGTAGCATATTTTTGAAATTGTCCAATTGCAATGATGTCTTATTTCGGAAGCTGAAACTGATGCTGTGGCTGGTGCTGTTGGCAGGGACCTGGCCTGTAGGAACTGTTTGGTGCATGCCAACAAGACCGTGAAGATCTCCGACTTTGGCATGACACGACACATCAACGATTCTGATTACTACAGGTTCTCTCGAAAAGGTACAGTGTCTCTGTTTCTCTCTTGTTCCCTGTGGCACTGTGTTCATCTGAATGTTTCTGTTGGTAGGAATGGAGCTCTGACTGTGTGTCTTTTATTCCCTTTTATTTTTTTTATTTAAGGATGATAATATTCAAATCACATATCTAGGCTACAACATACTGGAGAATACATAAAAAAAACTGTAAGAACTGAAAAAAAAAAACACCCTTAACCCTTACGCTGCCAGGAAAATAAGATTTAAGTGAAATCTATTTGCCAGGGAGTTTTCACAAAAAACGGGTATACATTTTCAAAAAATTCTGTGGTCTTTATTATTTGAGAAAGACCCATAAAAGTATATATTTTCTGAAAGGTAAATGAATAAAGAATACAAAACAAATAATGTTTTCCCATTTTATATATTTTTAGTGACATGCTGTTGTTTTGAAATCAGTGTTTTGTTTTTTGTCACATTTTCAATTTGTTCATTACAAACATTGGTCAGGTAATTTTCATTAAAATATATTTTCTGGACAAATGGATATCTGCACACTCAAAATCATACCAGAACCACCACAATAATTTTTTTTTTTTTTAAAGAGATAGATACACAATGCATTGTGACTTCTCCAAGTGATAATATGGATGTGAGGCCACACCCCCTCAGCCCTCACCCCCCCCTCCTCTTCACCCTTCTCGCATGATCACTTTATCCAGTTCTCATCAGACCGCGTTGGCTGAGTGCCAAGAAAATCGCTCAGACTGTGTCCTGCTAATAATTCGGTTAGTTTTTGTTGTCTTCTAGAACTGTACGGCCGACATCACTCACTGATAGTCGTATCTTGGCCACTCTCTTGATTGCTCCCTTTATTTTCTATCAAATCGTCCTATACATGTTCATCACTGTCTTCTCCTTCGATTTACGCTTCAATTCTTTCTGAGCATCAGCTCGCCACAATCGCATGTCTTGAGCACAGCGTCAGTCCGACATTTTGTTGAGCGAGCGAGGAAAGGATCCAGGCAAAACACTGCGACAGTGACCCAACCAAAACGTTCAAATAAAGGACTGCCTCATGACTTAGATGGTGTTTCTAGCTATGAATAGAATCTAGAAAGATTCCCCGAGCTAAAGCGACCAGCATTTTTGTGAACGAACTGAATGCAAACCAGGGAAAAGTCTGAATATTTCGATGACGAGTTATCTCGTCATTGTGGCAGCGAAGTGTACATGCTTGCGATCGAGTTATCTCGTCATATAGGCAGCCTAGGGGTTAACATAAAGATAAGAAATAAAATTTTTCAAAGAATGTAAAAGTGTCTGTTACAGATAATGCAGCCACACACGTTATATGAGTTTTTTTTTTTTTTTTTTAGAGCTAAGAATTGGACTGAAATCCAGATTGTTTTTTGTTTTGTTTTTTTTTGTTTTTAAATGGCATTTGAGTCAGTCAATGTTTGTTGAAGGCAAAATAGTGATGGTTGTAAAGAAATTTAATATGTTGAACAGTTACTGGGAAACGAATGTTGTTCAAAGTGAAATAAATAATAAATAACAGCTGTAAAGAAGTTTACATTTAACTGTTTACTGAGGAATGAATGTCATTAAAGGTAAACTAAATGATGATTATAAAGAAGTTTACATAAAAAAAAGGCTACTGAGAAAGGAATATCAGTGAAGGTTTCATTTTCTATGAAATCTCCAAATGAAATATTGGATACAGTGTATTTGAGTGTTGTGATATAATGAATAGTGTTCGTCGGTGGGTGGGTGGGTGGATGGGAGTGTGTGTGCGTATGTGTGTGTGTGTGAATGTGTGAGTGAGGTTTGTGATTTTTCCAGCAAGAAATTAGCAATTCTTCTGGGAGTCAGAGGATTCAACATTTGAGCAAGGTTGTAAATGCTGTCATCACCACCAGACCACAGGGGATATTTGACAGTCAGATGTCCTGTGATACTGGGGATTTATTCCACAGTGTACTGCCTGCAGTACCATGCATGTCAGTGTGTGTGTGTCCCCTGTGTACCTTTCAGGCATGCTTCCCGTGCGGTGGATGTCACCAGAGAGTCTGATGGACGGCATCTTCACCTTCAAGTCAGACATCTGGTCGTTTGGCGTGGTGGTCTACGAGATTGTCACCTTCGGCAGCTTTCCTTACCAAGGGCTGTCCAACACACAGGTCCTTGACTATGTCAAGGCTGGCAACCGCCTGGCACTGCCCGACAAATGTCCCGTTGATTTGTGAGTCTTCTCTCCCTCCCTCCTTTTTTTTTTTTTATTTTTTTATTTTTTTAAATTTTTTAATAAATAATCACTTTCTCTCTTGTGTCATGACAGCCTGTGAAAGACTCAGTCAGTCTTCTTGGTTTTTGTCTTGTTTCTTGTTTTGTTTATGTGTATGTAGCTTTGTGAACTGAGTTAGTGTTAAGTGTGATCAGATTTTTGCAGATAAGCTATCTATATTGAATTTATCCGGATTAAGTTGATAATGGTTTACAAAATAGCGGTGTTTCTTTGAAAATCAACCTTTTCTATTGGTGTCATGTTGTATGTCATGTGGACAGGTGTTCTTTCATCCATGAGTGTAATGCTGTATGTCATGTGGACAGGTGTTCTTTCATCCATGAGTGTAATGCTGTATGTCATGTGGACAGGTGTTCTTTCATCCATGAGTGTAATGCTGTATGTCTTGTGGACAGGTGTTCTTTCATCCATGAGTGTAATGCTGTATGTCTTGTGGACAGGTGTTCTTCCATCTACTGGTGTCATGTTGTATGTCATGTGGACAGGTGTTCTTTCATCCATGAGTGTAATGCTGTATGTCATGTGGACAGGTGTTCTTTCATCCACTGGTGTCATGTTGTATGTCATGTGGACAGGTGTTCTTTCATCCATGAGTGTAATGCTGTATGTCTTGTGGACAGGTGTTCTTTCATCCATGAGTGTAATGCTGTAAGTCATGTGGACAGGTGTTCTTTCATCCATGAGTGTAATGCTGTATGTCATGTGGACAGGTGTTCTTTCATCCATGAGTGTAATGCTGTATGTCATGTGGACAGGTGTTCTTTCATCCATGAGTGTAATGCTGTATGTCATGTGGACAGGTGTTCTTTCATCCATGAGTGTAATGCTGTATGTCATGTGGACAGGTGTTCTTTCATCCATGAGTGTAATGCTGTATGTCATGTGGACAGGTGTTCTTTCATCCATGAGTGTAATGCTGTATGTCATGTGGACAGGTGTTCTTTCATCCATGAGTGTAATGCTGTATGTCATGTGGACGGGTGTTCTTTCATCCATGAGTGTAATGCTGTATGTCTTGTGGACAGGTGTTCTTTCATCCATGAGTGTAATGCTGTATGTCATGTGGACAGGTGTTCTTTCATCCATGAGTGTAATGCTGTATGTCATGTGGACGGGTGTTCTTTCATCCATGAGTGTAATGCTGTATGTCTTGTGGACAGGTGTTCTTTCATCCATGAGTGTAATGCTGTATGTCATGTGGACGGGTGTTCTTTCATCCATGAGTGTAATGCTGTATGTCTTGTGGACAGGTGTTCTTTCATCCATGAGTGTAATGCTGTATGTCATGTGGACAGGTGTTCTTTCATCCATGAGTGTAATGCTGTATGTCTTGTGGACAGGTGTTCTTTCATCCACTGGTGCATGTTCTACGACCGGGGGTTCCGGCCTGACCTGGAGGACATCCTTGACTACCTGCACTTCAACCGACACTTCCTCGTCCCCTGCCTGGATGCCCCCACCTCTGCCGTTGTCATGGAGGACACAGACTCCCTCCAAATGGCGCTGCCTGCCGGAGGAGCCGCCACCCACATCACCCCCCACCCCCACCACCTGCACCGACGGTCGGGCAGCTGGCAGGACAAGCTGGCGTGCGCGGCGCGCAAGACTTTCTCGGTGCCGTCGTTCGGAGTACGGTGGCAGCACGGGGGGGCCAAGGGAGTCCAGCGGGGGTACTTCATGGTGCCGTCACTGCAGCGGGGGCGCAGCAGCAGTCTGGGAGCCATGCAGCGTGCCTCAGCCATGGAAGCCCTGCTGCACGGGGAGGAGGGGGAGCTGACCCGCAGCGCCTCCTGTCTCCGGCAGCTGTCCTCCGTTGCCACCAGCGAGCGGGGCGACAGCGGGGAGCGGGGGGACAGTGACTACTTCAGCGACAACTCCAAAGAGCTGTGTCAGACAATCACCACTGTGTGACTCGCCCAGGTTGAATGAGGCGTTAGTGTGATGAGTTGGTGTATCCAATGGCAAGGTGAAGAGTTGGTGTATCCGACAGCAAGGTGATGAGTTGGTGTATCCAATGGCAAGGTGAAGAGTTGGTGTATCCAACAGCAAGGTGAAGAGTTGGTGTATCCAACGGCAAGGTGAAGAGTTGGTGTATCCAACAGCAAGGTGAAGAGTTGGTGTATCCGACGGCAAGGTGAAGAGTTGGTGTTTCTTCCGACAGCAAGGTGATGAGATGAGCGTTGTGAGGCTGGCCTGTTGATCAAGGACAGTGTGTGTGTGTGTGTGTCTTCCACAGCAAGAGAAGCTGGTCTGGTAAGGCTGTAACCTGTGACGTGGATCACAGCTGACCAGGAAGTACTACTGACAGGTACAGCTGTCATTAGGGCTGCCGTGTGCAGTCTTTTAGGACCGACCCCTGTGATATGCTCTGTGTATGTGCCCAGACAGAACGGTTTGGCTAAGTCTTATCCGTGTCATCAGTGTGGGATTCTCTGCATGTGTATGTGTGTGTGTGTGGGTGTGTGTAGAAATTAAAGTGCCAGTCATCAAACCAGATAACCTGCCATGGGCATTCTGCCATGCCCACAGAAACACTGAACCCTGCACCTCCTGTCACCCCGCCAGCCATTCATTCTACATGGGGAGATGGCGCTTTCCTGCACACTGTGCAGACACTGACAAGACAGCACAAGGTTTTGTTGCCAGCGTAGAAAGCAGCATGCTGTGAAGGTGACAGGGTTTCACTGTCACGGCTTGATTGATAGGCCAGCCAGGATCCCACATTGCGTCCTGCTTTAACCCTTTCACCGCCAGTCAATTTAGAGGGCAAAATTCCCTTGTGCTGTAAACACCGATAATATGGTGTCCAGAAAATATGACCTGTCCTACTACCAAACATAAAGAGCATGAGGTTCAAGGATAACAGACCCATGATCTGGCCACCCTTCAGTGACATGGGTCCTCTACTTAGCTGCTTCATAAATGCAAGTTTTGCAGTGAAAGGGTTAAAGACATGGTTCAAACAGAGGACTCTCCACGTGGGCAGTGTTGGTTTTCTTGTTCTGTGCAGCAAAAAAAACCCAGCCCCCTGTGTGGCCATACAAACTGTGGTGGACAGTATGTACATCCTCCACCCCCCCCACCCCCAGACCCCTGTGTACACGGTTGTCCTGTGACCTCTCTTGCCCTCAGCAGGGTCATCCTTCTTTCCTGTCATAACAAATTTCTGACTTTCTGCACCTCATAGAACCCTTGGGCCCAGTAGTTGGGGTTGGGGATCAGTTGAAGTTTTGTCAGTTGGAGGTCCCTTATCTTTTGGTGGGAGGTCTCTATCATCTTTTGGTGGGGTCTTTCCTTTTGGTAGGAGATATCTGAGGTCTGTTACCTTTTGGTGGGAGGTCTCTGAGGTCTGTCATCTTTTGGTGGGAGGTCTTTCCTTTTGGTAGGAGGTATCTGAGGTCTGTTACCTTTTGGTGGGAGACCTCTGGGGTCTCTTACCTTTTGGTGGGAGACCTGTGATTTGAAGTAGGCAAATTTTTAGTAGAGAATCTAGACCTCTAGCCTTATGGCAAACTTGTATGTTGTTTCTTCTATAACCTGCTGATGAGCAGTCTGCTCATGTTTTGTTTGGAAATCTGTCATTTTCTGTTATGGAGATGTGTGTGGCTGAAAGTTCATTTTTTATCCTGTGTTCAGATGTAAATATTTCTTCACATTGTTTTGAATCGAAAACTATCAGCAAATCTGTTCCCAAATGAGAAATTGTTAACGCATGTTACTCTTTGAATATTTTACTTCAAAACATTCATAATTGATTGGTTGTGCTTTTTATACCCCATCTACAGTGTTGTGTGGGATTCATCAATAAGTTGTGAATTTCTTGTTTATTTATTTATTTTCAATGGGTCCGAGAGCTCATGAGGAGTGTTTTGTCATGGCCAGTATGTGTAGCTAGTGTCATCTATCACTGTCACACAGTCAGCTGTTCTGCTGCGCAGCCCCTGTGCTGTCGCCCATCAGACAGCACTCACATGCACTGTGTTATCACGCTCACAGCATTGTCATCACATAATGAAGGCTGTTCCACGGAGAGGGAAGTTTTTTGGCTAAACAAAGAAAGAGAGTGATGCAGATAATGCTGATTGATCCATGCAGAAGACAGCTGTAGAAAGCTGTTTCATTCAGAAGACAGCTGTGGAAAGATGACTGTTTCAGGAAGAAGACAGCTGTAGAAAGCTGTTTCATTCAGAAGACAGCTGTAGAAAGCTGATTGTTTCATTCAGAAGACAGCTGTAGAAAGCTGACTGTTTCATTCAGAAGACAGCTGTAGAAAGCTGATTGTTTCATTCAGAAGACAGCTGTAGAAAGCCGATTGTTTCATTCAGAAGACAGCTGTAGAAAGCCGATTGTTTCATTCAGAAGACAGCTGTAGAAAGCTGATTGTTTCATTCAGAAGACAGCTGTAGAAAGCTGATTGTTTGACAGCTGTAGAAAGCCGATTGTTTCATTCAGAAGACAGCTGTAGAAAGCTGATTGTTTCATTCAGAAGACAGCTGTAGAAAGCTGATTGTTTCATTCAGAAGACAGCTGTAGAAAGCTGATTGTTTCATTCAGAAGACAGCTGTAGAAAGCTGACTGTTTCAGGTAGAAGACAGCTGTAGAAATAGGACTGTTTCAGGTAGAAGACAGCTGCAGAAAGCTGTTTCAGGCAGATGACAGCTGTAGAAAGATGACAGTTTCACAAAGATGGTTGTAGAAAACTGATTCAGACAGAAGACAAGAAAGATGTTTCAGGCACAAGACAGTTATAGAAAGCTGACAATTTCAGACAGGAGACAGATGTAGAAGGCTCACTGTTTCAGGCAGATTATGGCAGTGGAACGATGACTGATTCAGTCAGAAGATGGCTGTTGGCACTGATGAAAATTGTTGTGAGCAGATGTTCTTCCTTTGCTTGTTGACTTTACATCAGTCACACTCTGTGCACTTTACATTGTGTAGAATGGCACATGATAGTGCAGCAATACTTCAGCATCATCAAACTTACTTATTTCCTCCCTTCTGTACTTGCTTCAGAACATTTCATTGGCAAAAAATGTTTGTCAAACTGTGGTTCAGACTTTGCATTTCAGTACAGACTGAGGAGTGTCCGAGACAATGGAAAGTAAAGGATCAGAACAGATATTGTTGTTCTTATGTTGTTTGGTCATTGTTGATTTATTTTCCTTTTGGTCATTGTTGATGACGTGTTTTTTTCCCCTTTGGATTGTTATTTATTTCCCTTGGTAGTTACAGTTAATGGTTTATTCCCCCTGATAGTTGAATGTTGAACTGTGGATGTTACACACTCTTTGGTGGGTTTTTTTTTTTTTTTTTTTAATTGCATTGGTCTGTTTGATTCAGTTTTACAATACTACAGGGTATATATCTCCTCACAATTCCATTGTGTGTTTTCCAGGATCCAAGAGGAAATCGCTTGAAATGTTGAGTTTGCACAGTGTACAGAAGATGTATATGTATGCATACAGTGATGTGAACAGTTTTACATTTTCACAGAGTTTATGTTGATAATGAAACAGCTGCCATTTTGTTACAGTTTTGTAAACTTCTGGAAAATCAGTATCTGATTTGTTGGATGTCATGTTAGTTAGCTCTATGTTTTCTGTCTGTGTTTGAGTAAATGTCTGTCTGTCTGTTTCTCTCTGACATCACCATGTGAGGTAAATTGGTTTTTCTGTGAGAGTTCAGCATGGAGATAAATACATCTCATGAGATACAGCAGCATCTGTCAAAGGAAATGTGCACTGCATGGTGCAAGATAGAAGCTACATTTTCATCAACAAATGAAACGAAAAAATCCATTGTTTGTTTGTACAGGAAAAGATCAGTTCATGACAGTGAACTGCCAGTTACTGAATTAGTCGTCATTACTTGATATATTGTATTGATTCAGCCTTGGCACTACCAAACAAGAGTCTTAAGTGTACAGGTCACATTGATTCAGGTGGTAGATTCTGAATATTTTTTTCTCAACACCAGACATAGTCTTAGGTGGTTGGTTCTGAATATTCTTTTTTTTTTTAAACACCATACATGACTGAGTATGAATTTTGATTGAAAAACATTTATTAAATGTGGGGTTTATTGGACCAGTTATGACGTGAGGACAAGGCCTTTTGTTGTCTACATTATTAAATGTGGCATTTGTTGTCTGCACTTCCACATGGTGGCCATAGATGTTCCATTTCTGGCTGTCACAGGCTAAGTAGAAGGCATCGCTTGATGTGGTCTTTTATCATAGTGTGGATCATTGTGTGATGGCTGACTTCAGGTTCTGTCCTCCATACAGCAGTGACCAACAGGCAGCCACTCCTGCCAGGCCTGTCTGATTCTGTCAGATTTCAGGCCTTCACACCTGTCTGTACAGGTTAGACATCAAGTTACCACACCTGCCTGTACAGGTCAGGCTTCACACCTGTCTATAGAGGTCAGACTTCACACCTGTCTATAGAGGTCAGCCATCAAATTACAACACCTGTCTGTACAGGTCAAGCTTCACACCTGTCTATAGAGGTCAGACATCAAGTTACCGCACCTGCCTGTACAGGTCAGGCTTCACACCTGTCTATAGAGGTCAGACTTCACACCTGTCTGTAGAGGTCAGATGTCAAGTTACTACACCTGCCTGTACAGGTCAAGCTTCACACCTGTCTATAGAGGTCAGACATCAAGTTACCGCACCTGCCTGTACAGGTCAGGCTTCACACCTGTCTATAGAGGTCAGACTTCACACCTGTCTATAGAGGTCAGCCATCAAATTACAACACCTGTCTGTACAGGTCAAGCTTCACACCTGTCTATAGAGGTCAGACATCAAGTTACCGCACCTGCCTGTACAGGTCAGGCTTCACACCTGTCTATAGAGGTCAGACTTCACACCTGTCTGTAGAGGTCAGACGTCAAGTTACTACACCTGCCTGTACAGGTCAAGCTTCACACCTGTCTATAGAGGTCAGACATCAAGTTACCGCACCTGCCTGTACAGGTCAGGCTTCACACCTGTCTATAGAGGTCAGACATCAAGTTACCGCACCTGCCTGTACAGGTCAAGCTTCACACCTGTCTATAGAGGTCAGCCATCAAATTACAACACCTGTCTGTACAGGTCAAGCTTCACACCTGTCTATAGAGGTCAGACATCAAGTTAACACACCTGCCTGTACAGGTCAGGCTTCACACCTGTCTATAGAGGTGAGATGTCAATGTACCACACCTGCCTGTACAGGTCAGACTTCACACCTGTCTATAGAGGTGAGATGTCAAGGTACCACACCTGCCTGTACAGGTCAGGCTTCACACCTGTCTATAGAGGTGAGATGTCAATGTACCACACCTGCCTGTACAGGTCAGACTTCACACCTGTCTATGCAAGTCAGATGTCCAGTTACCACACCTGCCTTTACAAGTCAGACTTCAAACCTGTCTATACAGGTCAGACATTAGGTTGCCACACCTGCCTGTACAGGTCAGGCTTCACACCTGTCCATGACAGTTCCTTCAGATGTCAGAGAGAAATGTTGGTTATATCAGTGGTTGTTGGTTCATGTGGTTGTGTTGTGTAATATTTGCCCTGCCCCACCGTGCTGTGTGTGCTTAATGTTGGATGTACCAAAGCTGACAGCTGTGATAACTACTCCACACCTACAGGGCTGTGTATGTGTGGACCGTGTGTACTGTGCTGCCTGTCTGTCACCAGTCAGCCTGGCACAGTAGTTTGACCGTGGGGGGTAGTTCCATGTTTGTGCCTTATCATTGCACCGTGGCCATACACTGTGTAGCCATTGATGTTGTGGTGGGTTTAGATGTGAACATACTTGTGTATTTCTCACCATAATTATCAGCCAGGTGTGTCAAGCTTTACAGTGTCTGTACATGACTCAGTGCTGATAGAATGGAAGCATTTTGTGCGTATACACCTCATGTTTAGTTACCCAGTTACCTATGTGTCATAGAAAGTGTTCTTTGCAATGAACTTACAAAAAAAAGGCAGGACAGAGATAAGGAAGAGGAAAGAGAAGTGCTTGCTGGACCTCCCTGGCCTGATGTTTTGAGGACAGAATCAGGTGAATGTGGAGCATTATGTGCATGCTTCTGCACAGTCATGAAGAGAGTGGTAATTGTGTTTTTGTGCATCTGCTGAGTCGTTGTGAAGGGAGTGGTGTTTGAGTTTCTGTGCATCTGATGAGTCCACAGCTCAGAATCTTGTGAAAAAAGTTGAAGGACTGCCATACATATTGACAGGGGCAGTGGTATTCACACAGGGATGAGAGCACAGGTGACTGCAGAGAGACTTGCTGGGCCTGTCGCTCTATAAACTAAAGTGCTGGTGGGGGTTTGCAGGGAGAGGTGGGGTGGGGGGGCTCAGGAGTGGGGGTGGAGAGTGGACACAGGCCAGGGGATGTCACATGACAGTGTCCATGTGATGGGTCACCCAAGGTTACATGGGGTCATGGTTTCTGTTCACAGCCGTACATGCATTTGGGGCAACAGTGAAGCATGTTGTTCACACCAGCATTTATGTTCACCTTCTGGGGGAAACAGGTTTCTAAACTGTTGTTTGTTGTTTGCAGAAAGTGTGTAATGGAAACAAGACACGATGATGCAGAAGTGTGGAGGGCAGGGTTATTTTGACCAAAGCTGAAGGAGTTAAAAGGCCATTTGACCATTAAGAGTTCAAGGCCATTTGACAAAGCTGAGAAGGTTAGGCCATTGGACCAAAGCTGTTTGAGTTAAAGGCCAGTGCTGCTACTGAAAGGTGTGTGTTTGTGTTTGAGCCTTTGTGTGTGTGAGTGCATGCGTGTATGGATGAAGGAACACCTGTATGCGCGCACATGCGTATGTGAGCTTGTGTGTGTTTGCGCGTGATGGTGCAGTTTGGTTGTGGAGAGAGGACCATGTTTGGGCACAGCCCTGACAGTCCACAAAGGGAGGCCTGACCACAGCACAGCACAGGTCATAACGTGGAGGCACTGCTCACACCTCACCCCATTCCACTGAGGTTGCTGAGCAGAGAGACAGTGACTGCAGTCGGACAGCATGACCGGTGGTTTCTGACCATTGCTTAGTTGTTGTTAATACCACCCCTTTCAGTCATCTCACTGGGACAGGTTGAGTTCATGCATCACAACAAAATTATAAAAGCGTTTCTATACCACTGTATGTAAGAAGGTCTTCATTTGTTTTGTTGTTGTTTTTCTTCTTCTCTTTTTTGTTTTTTTGGGTTTTTTTCTTTGTTTGTTTTTTGAGAGGGGGGTTCTGGTTTAATTGTAATTATTCTGTGTTCCACCTCTGTATTACTGTGTATGTTATTGTGTGAAGTGCCTGTGGGTATGTGTGTTTTTGTTGTTTGTGTGTGTGTGTGTGTTGTGCACCATACGGTGCTTCATTCCATCAAAGCTGCATTATGTTTTTTCAATGTGTTCTGCAGATCTTACATTCCAAGGTGTGTTCTCCATTACCTGTGTCACTGTGCTGTGTTCTGTTTCATGTCTTTATCATCCTCTATGTCACTATGCTGTGTTGTGTTTCATGTCTTCATCATCCTCTATGTCACTATGCTGTGTTCTGTTTCATGTCTTTATTATCCTCTATGTCACTGCGCTGTGTTGTGTTTCATGTCTTTATTATCCTGTATGTCACTGTGCAGTGTTCTGTTTCATGTCTTTATTATCCTCTATGTCACTGTGCAGGTCTGTTCATGTCTTTATTATCCTCTATGTCCTTCTGTTGTTTCATGTCTTTATTATCCTGTATGTCACTATGCTGTGTTGTTTTTCATGTCTTTATTATCCTGTATGTCACTGCGCTGTGTTCTGTTTCATGTCTTCATCATCCTCTATGTCACTATGCTGTGTCCTGTTTCATGTCTTTATCATCCTCTATGTCACTATGCTGTGTTGTGTTTCATGTCTTTATTATCCTGTATGTCACTGTGCAGTGTTCTGTTTCATGTCTTTATTATCCTCTATGTCACTGCGCTGTGTTGTGTTTCATGTCTTTGTTATCCTGTATGTCACTATGCTGTGTTGTGTTTCATGTCTTTATTATCCTCTATGTCACTATGCTGTGTTGTGTTTCATGTCTTTATTATCCTCTATGTCACTGTGCAGTGTTCTGTTTCATGTCTTTATTATCCTCTATGTCACTATGCTGTGTTGTGTTTCATGTCTTTGTTATCCTCTATGTCGCTATGCTGTGTTGTGTTTCATGTCTTTGTTATCCTCTATGTCACTATGCTGTGTTGTGTTTCATGTCTTTATTATCCTCTATGTCACTATGCTGTGTTGTGTTTCATGTCTTTGTTATCCTGTATGTCACTATGCAGTGTTCTGTTTCATGTCTTTATTATCCTCTATGTGACTGTGCTGTGCTGTGTTTCATGTCTTTATTATTCTCTGTGTCACTCTGTTGTGTTGTTTCATTTCTTCATTATCCTGTATGTCACTGTGCAGTGTTGTGTTTCATGTCTTTATCATATTTTGTGTTTCTCTGTAGTGTGTTGTTTCATGTCATTCTCTGTGTCACTGCACTGTGTTGTGTTTCATGTCTTTAATATCCTGTATGTCACTGTTGTGTGTCATGTATTTATTATCCTATTTGTCACTCTGTCCTGCTGTTTTATTGTTATGTGTGTCATTGTGACATCTTTTGTTTCATATCTCGAGTCTCTGTTATCCTGTGTATCACTGCGCTGTGTTGTGTTTCATGTTTTTATTATCCTTAGTGTCTCTGTGCTGTGTTGTATTTCATGTCTTTATTATCCTGTGTGTATCTGTGCAGTGTTGTATTGATTATCCTGTGTGTCATTGTGCCATGTTTTGTTTCATATTTCTTGTCTTTATTGTCCTTGTCATTGTGCTAATTTTTGTGTCATGTCTTTATCATTCTGTGTCTTGTACTCTTTCATGTCTTTACTTTCCTGTATGTTACTGTGCAGTGTTTCATGTTTTTATTATTATGTGTGTCATTGTGCCATGTTTTGTTTCATATTTCATGTCTTTATTATCCCATGTATCACTGTGCTGTGTTGTGTTTCATGATAAGTATTATTATCCTGTGTGTATCTGTGCTGATTTTTGTTGTTGTTTTTTCATGTTTTATCATTCTGTGTGATGTACTGTTTCGTGTCTTTGTTCTCCTGTATGTTACTGTGCAGTGTTTCATGTCTTTATCATCATGTGTGTCACTGTGCTCTGTTGTGTTTCATATCTTTATA
The DNA here is from genome assembly GCF_041734735.1 of Babylonia areolata. Taxonomy (NCBI): domain Eukaryota; kingdom Metazoa; phylum Mollusca; class Gastropoda; order Neogastropoda; family Buccinidae; genus Babylonia; species Babylonia areolata. Next base: position 41,274,186 of record NC_134884.1, read on the forward strand.
ATCCTGTGTGTCTTTGCGCTGTGTAGTGTTTCATGTCTTTATTATCCTGTGTGTGTATTACTGTACTTTTCATGCCTTTATGATCCTGTGTGTCACAGTGTCAGGTTTGCAGCCAGTAGTATACCCAGACAGGTTTGTGTGTCTTCACAGTTGTGGTGTGAGGGGGGATCGCCTCCAGAATCGTTCCATACGTTGTGCACTGCATGTCTCCTGTCTCCTCCCCTCTTCATCCACCCACCTCTTCCAACCCTCCTCCTAGGGAAAGTGTTGTTGATGAAAAGATCAGTAAGATTATGACTTGCTTGAAATAAAGAATGTACACCTAAGTTACTGGACTTAGTCTTTACCTGCATCTCCTCTGTCTGTCTGTCTTTCTCACTGTGTCATTCTGTCTGTGTCTCAGTCTCTCTCTGTCTCTCTGTCTCTGTCCCTCTCTGTCTCTGTCTCTCTCTCCAGTCAAACTTCGGAGAAAGGGCAAAACCGGGAATCGAACTCGGCATCCTCACGGACGATGTACTGGCAGATATGCGTCTTGACCATTCTGTCACCTTCTCCCTCAAGCCCAATGTTGAAGCAGTGACACATGCTGTCCAGTGACACATGCTGTACGTAGGCCTGGAAATCAACATGCCATAATTCTGACAGACTAATGAAACAGACAGTGGAATGGGAAGCCCACAGTGGCAAGAGGCATGTGCAACATCCAGATGCAAAAAGATGTTACAGGAAATGAGCGAGCCGACAGACTTGCTGTTAGTACGAAAACAATGAACGGCCTATATGGGAAGCTCTGAAATCTTCAGAAAAGACGAGGCCTTGCCTTGAAAGTAAAATAGATCAAAACATTTTTTAAAAGAGGTTCAGATCCATCACACCATAGTTCGCCTCACAGACAAAGAAACGGAGCAGCTCTAACTCTAAGCTGAAAGAAGAGCAAGAGACATCAGTAATGATAATAACACCATTTATATGGCGCAAAATTACCATGTCATGGGCTCTAAGCGCTGTACATGAAACAACACACGTCATCAAACCAATGTAGCATCATCTCCAAACGAGCAATGCACAGATTTCTTCATATCGGAGCTGTCTCACTGGGCTTTCCCAAAGTAGACCGAACAGCATGCCAGTCTATACTTTTATGGCCTCTGCGGCAAAGCTGTCGCAGTGTGTGTATATATGTGTGTGCGTACCTTTGTGTATGCATGTCGTTGGAGCTGGTTTGTGTGTGTGTACTTGTGTGTGTATATGTTGTGTGAGCTGGTACATGTGTATGTATGTGTGCACATGCATACATGTGTTTATTGTGGGAGTTGGAAAGTGTATGTGTATAGTGGGGGTTGGGGGGTGGACAGGTGTGTGTGTGTGTGTGTGTGTGTGCGCGCGCGCGCGTATGTGTTTTTCTCAGTCTATGATGCTACTATCTGTGCTGCTTTGCTCTGGCGATTAGGCAGTGATGTTGTAAACACTTGGATGGGAACTAGCTTTCCATTCTGCAGTGTTATTTACCTATGCGGCCTTTAAATCTTTTAGGTTTCTTTGTGTGGCAGGTATCTTCTTATCTTCTTCACCGACGGAAATGAATTAAACGGAAGGGCTGATGTTCTCAACACAGCCTAGTCTTATTTGCCTCAATAAAGGAGCTTAACATCTAAGATGGAATATTAAATGTGTTGTGTGTGTTTTTTTCCCAGATGTAGCAGGGCTAAATTTCTATTATACAGTCTTGATATAGCCCTGTGCGGTCGGCTGGACTATAGAAAAATAAAGTCGTTTTGCTTAAATTATGGTAAAATAATGATTTGATATTACTGAAGCAGTTACACGAGTTGGAAAAAAACAATTATTATATGAACACAACAATGAAGAGGTCGGTACAAAAGCATTTTAAACATAAAACAACTCGAGATTCTTGAGCTCAATAAGCAAAAGGTTCTCAAGTAAGACCTCGGGGAAAAGTAGATGGAGGAAAGAGAAAAAGATAAACAAATAAGTATTTGCAAGAGCAACGGAGAAATAAAATCAAATCAAAGGGAAATATTGGAAGTGAAAGTCAGATTTCATTCAGATCTCTGCAATCACACAGTAACAGAAAACGTTACACAAGCAACAGACGATTTCTTGAAAGCTGAGCACACATCAAGATGAAGCATCGTTACGAGAAGGATTTACAAAAGAAGAAGAAACCAGCAACGCCTTGAAACAAATGAAAAATGGGTCGTCTCTAGGTAGTGATGGGTTGAGCACAAAATTCATTAAATTCTTTCG
>NC_134884.1:41281453-41288953 GCF_041734735.1 Babylonia areolata
TCAAGAATACTATCCAAACCACCTGAAAATCAATATGTAGATGGTTCAATACTAGACAACAACCAGGCAGGGGCAGCAGTACGATTTCATCATAACTAAATAGAGAAATACTATCATATTGGTGAAGATTTTTCTATGTTCACAGCAGAACTTGTGGCTATATTGATAGGTCTAAATTACCTGATGAATCTTCCCATCACTGTATTTCATATCTTACAGTTGATTATGAATATGTAGTACAAACATTTCGAGCATTGAATTTGAAAGCAAGAGAAGTTGTAATTTTTTTTTTAAGTCGCGATTCATTTTTTACCATTCGTGGTACTTTTTTTAATTTTTTTATACCGTCTCAGGATGTCTAGAGGAATGAGCGGACGGATAATTGTGCTAAAAAGGCGCCATGAATATTCACAGTGCCATATTTGTATCCCATTTTCATTACAATAAGTTTATTCTTTTCGGGAGAAAACCTGCTGGAACCATGTATATAAACTGGGGACTGACTCTTTCAGAGATAGCGCTTTTACTCACACAGATTTCATCACACGCTTTCTCCTAAATCAAAAGGACATAACATGAACAGAAAGCTCACCAGTCTAATACACAGACTCCGACTGGATCGAATGAAAACAAAATCTTCTTCAAAAATGGTAATGTAGTTATCCCATAGATATCGTCTATGAGTGTGAACACCTGGAAACATTTTAACTCTCTCCATACGAACGGCGAAAGAGACGACGTTAGCAGCGTTTCATCCCAATTACCATCATCAAAATATTACAAGCGGAACGCTCTTATACTGAAGAGGTGAATGTTGACAGAGAATACCACAGTTCTGACGACGGAAGCTAAAGGTTGGGTCATTCAGACACCCACTGGACATCCGAGGGGTCTGTGTAGAGGAGAAGAGAGGACTGGCCGTACTGAGTGAGTTAACCTCATCCGTTCACAGTCTGCTGCACCATCTGTTTCAGCTGGAAATGTCCCATATGACAATCAACTTTCGTCCGATATAGTTAAAAGTTTAATTTGGAGTCCCATTGGCTCTCTGTTCTAATTTTACCAGTGTACCAGTTTGTTGTTGTTTTGTGTATCAAGTTTTTGTTTGTTTGTTTGTTTTCTAAGACATGATTTATATCAACAATTGAAAAAAAAATTCAGGAGAGTGGGAGGGAGGGAATAGATGAAGCAAAGGTGGGATGAGGGATGGGGGTTAATTTTCGTTTAGAATGTGAATAGACTTAAACAAAAAACACATAAACAACAACAACAAAAACACATGCATTTGTCACCATCCCTTGTGAATACCCCTTTGCTGTTATAATCTCAAGCGCCTGTGAACAGCACACTTTCAGCCACGAACCAATAACAGATTTCTAAATCCGTGGCTTTGGCCACGGAGTCACAACACACAACCACTGTGGTCCTGCCTGTCGCAACACGCTGTCTTCATCGCCCATCGCTCTACCGTCTGCTGAAACAAGCACCACAGGTATAGCACTCGGCATACTCTCTCTTATTCTCTAAATCATCAACAGTGTGTTTTGAACAGCAAACTCCGCTGGAACTGGTTATAAAGATATAGATATATAGCAGATGGTTTATTACTATGAAGAGTATCAAAGTATGTCAACAGAGCAAGAGAGAGAGAGAGACTGAGATTGAGATGGTTTATTCATAAGCCCATTGCCCCTCAGAAGGGGGTGTAGATGGACATAAAAAACGTTTTGAGATTATCATGTTGCATATAAACATCGTCTTATAAATGCTGTATAGAGATAAATAGCCAACTGCTTTACAGTATTTTCATTTGTTGATGACAATACAGTCAGTCTAAATAAACATGGGTCTTTGCTGTACTTGTGTGGTATAAACAGCTCTCTAATATCACTTAATCCCGGACAAGAAAGAACAAAATGAATTTCGTCTTCTATTGAAGATCGACATACTGGACATTTGAGATTTCGAGCATATGTCTGTCGATAGCGATTACAATGAACGTACATAGCAGAAATACCAAACCCAAATTTTGTCATAATGCGTTTGAAATGTCTGTCAGCATGCATAGATTATGTAAGTTGGCAAATGCCGTATATGACTAAATAATCTGTAGAAGTCAAATCTTTCCCTGTTTTGAACATGACCATTTCAATTCTGCCACCAACAATCGATCATTCTTTCACGAAATATACGAACAAAAGCATTTATATCTTCGTCACCTTGATTCATCCAAACGTATCCAAATCCAAATTCAAACAAAATTATTCTACATTTGATACCCAGTTTCTCTTACCTCTGTTAACTAATTCAAGTAGCATTTTATAAGCCTTGTATGGCAGCTTTTGTGAATTCATTTGAGTTAATTTCAACCAATATTGAATGCATTTAACTTTAGAAATCACGAATGTAGGGTATCTTGCCGTTTCCCCATACTAGTGAATCGTTTGGCGTCCTAGGCGATACTCCAAGAAATTTCTTAAGAGCAAAAATATGTATTTTCTCACAATGTGCAGCCGCAGGATTAAGGCCCCATATTTCAGCTCCGTATTGTACAATGGGTTGGAGTTGAGCATCAAATAACTTTAAAAACAACACAAGAGATTTGTTTGTTTTTTGTTGTTGTTGTCGTTTTTTATAATGGCAGTTTTTTCATTATGCATAATGAAGCACTTTTTGCTCTACTGGCTATACACACAAAAGCGAAACTTAAGCGTGTAAAGAAGAATACACCTAACTATTTATGCATATTAACTACAGGTATTATTACTCCATTGTGCAACTATCTTTCTCTCATCGCAAGGTACCCCCCCCCTTTCTAAACACAATTGTGCTGCTTTTGACCATAAAAAAACTTTTAGCTCTAGTGAAGCCGCACTTCTCTGTAAACTATTTATCTGAGTTAGCAACCTAATCACAGTTTCTGATATTGGTATGACATCGTCTGCAAGAAGAAGAATAAAGATTTCCAAAGGATCATTGAAAAATGTGGCTATATGTCGTCCAGAACTGATAACTTCACTTGTCAATTCATTGATAATTTTTTTTTTTAAACAGGACTACAAACATCGCCTTGTCTTACCCCATATGTACAACTGATATAATCTGTCAATGCACCACCACACCGCACCTTTGCCTTCACACAGTCATACATACTAACAACACTTCTATATAATTTTCCACGAATGCCATTTTCGAATAGAATTGGCCAAAGTATAGTTCTATCAACAGAATCAAAAGCCTTCTCAAAATCAATAAAGGCAACATACAGCTTACGATTTAAACAGAATTGTTTATGTATGAATGCCATCAACGTAAACATATGATCGACAGTTGAATAATATCGTTTGAATCCTGCTTGGTACTCACCTGTGATGTTATTCTCCTCCACCCACTCTGCAGTTTCATATTAATGACAGCACAGTACACCTTGCTAAATACATTTCACAAAGAACTCCCTCCATAGTTATTTGGGTTATCGGCATCGCCTTTTTTATATAATGGGAGAACAATAAGAGAGAGAGAGAGAGAGTGAGTGAGAGAGAGAGAGAGAGAGAGAGAGAGAGAGAGAGAGAGAGAGAGAGAGAGAGAGAGAATATGAATATGAATATGGATGCGAATACGAATACGAATACGAATAAGTTTTTTTTTATTAGTAGTAGTAGTAATCAGGCCTTTGGCATAAATCAATGGAGACCGAATTGTCGCAGTTGCTGGCAGTTGGTTCCAGAATAGTAATCCGTTCTGGCAACAAAAAAGAAATAAAAAAGATTATATACATACATGCATACACACATACATACATGCATACAGACAGACAGACAGACAGACAGATAGATAGATAGATAGATAGATAGATAGATAGATAGATAGATAGATAGATAGATAGATAGATAGATACTGCGAAAATAGGAATCGAATACACATGTGAAGCACAGAAGTAAAACTGTTGAAAACTAGCTATGGAGATTATAATTGTCTCATTTGTAATACTTTATAAATGAACATAACCGTTTTGTTGATGACTTTTCTGTTTTCGTTTGCAGCAAGAACGGATGATTCAAAGCTTGATTACAGAATTTTGACGACATGTATTTGTTTCTGGGTTCTCTATTTGAGGACAAACCAGTTTGAAATGGATTTCAATCTGTCAAATGGAACAACAAACTACACGCACTACAATCTTTTCTTCTGTCCAGTGTGAAAGTCTTTTATTTCAATTGAAGATGTACATTTTACTGCTATTGTTAAGCAAAGAAATATCTCTGTAGTTATCAGGGACGTTTGTTTCACCTTCTTTGTACAATGGTTGAATGAGGGACATCAGGATATAAACCAGAAGAGTAAAGGATGTTAAAATATGTTTTTAACCATGCGAATCGTAATGTTCCCATGCATGATGAAAAAGCACATACATAAGCACTATTCACGCACGTTATAATATAGATAGATAGATAGACAGATACCAGAATACGTAAGGCTGGATTTTATTTATTTTAAAAAAGCTATTCTAGGAAGAGGCAACATCTTTTTATGTCCATGGTGGTTATCAGTAATATGAAAGGTGCATGTAATTGATGGTGGAGCATAGTCTACAAAACACAGCACTAATTATTTTAGTAAAACAAATTTTAAAGGAGTGGTTTGGGAATATTTTGAATTGCCAAATCCCAACATAATATTCATGGGATTCAATGAAACCATGGGGAAACATTTTAAGGGAATATGTAACGAAGAAATGTTTAATCTTGGACAAGTGCTAGATCTTTTTAGAGACAGTAACTAAGAAATGTTTTATCTTTGACAAGTGATAGATCTTTAAAGAGAAACTTTTATATATCGTTCCTAAATGCTTGGACCATGACAGGTTATTGTAAACCACTACTCCCAAAACTTTATGGTTTGCAACTTCTTCGATGTTTTGCCACTGATAAACAGGGGAAGACAGGTATCGTAAATGTTCTGACGCTTTCGTCTGGTGGTTATCATCATAAGTTTGGTTGTATGTTGGAGAAGGTTCATGGGGTTCAGTTCTAACCACTTAACTAACTGGTTCATATTTGTTGATAAATAAATACATTTTTAATAGTAGCATGTAGGGCCGTGTTATCCGCAAACATTTCTCAGTGAGCTATTTAATAATTTTGTTTGTTGAAAATAGCAACAGTACCATGAAAGGGCCCTGGGGTGCACAAAATTTGACTGGCATAATAGAAGATTTATGTCCATTGTCGAGCAAACTTTGTTCTCTTTTATCAAGGAACATAGACATACTTACAGTGAGTCATTTGATAGGTCGTATAGGTCAAGCTTTTTTCAGATGAATAGTGTGGTCAGTTTACATCAAAATGCTTTTGCAAAATCCACAATAACATCTCCGATGATTTTATCATCGTTAATGTTAGTAAGCTATTTGTCAAGTGAGCTGGTCAGTGCAGTGTGGCACGAGTGTTATTCCTAAATACCGACTGGTTAGGATGGAAGAGATCAGATCTGTCAAAATGGCTAAAGTCGTGATTTCATGCGTGTTTTTCTACGGGTTTTGAAAATAACAAATAAAATGAAAATGTTAATATAGGTCTAATATTTGAAGTATCAATACGATCACATGATTTTTGAAGTGGTATAACCAGGGAATTTATCATTTCCCCCATTGTTTGGTTTTTGTTTATACCCAGTTGAAACCCGCAAGCAAGTGTTTCAGAAATAACAGGCTCAGCAATTTTTATAATTCTCTATTCAGTATCGTCCAGATCATGATCACGTGCCATGTTTGTGTTTTCCCAAGAACAGTTGCTGCTGATGGATTATTCAGTAGGAGTTGCGAAAGGCTTTATCTGTTGTTTTGATATATTGTTGGACCAAGGGCGAGAGCGGCAGTTGAACTGTTGACGTGTGTGGTCTCCGTGCAGAGTTGTTCTGGTTGGCTCACTGTGAACGCCATATCACCTCCCGTGTCGCCATGGACTCGCACAGGTGGCAAAAGGTGTTCTGTTTGGCTGTTCTTCTTTCCATCGCAGCATTCTGCTACGTCTACCTCTTCTCGACTTTTAACAAAGGTACGAGCACACACACACACACACACACACACACACACACACACACACACACACACACACACACACACACACACACAATTTGGGACGGAGACAGACAGTCAGACACAGACACAGAGCGAGATACAGAGATTCATATGTGGATAGGAGCACAGTCACAGACAAAGACGGAGAGAGACATCGACAGACAGACACACACACACACACACACACACACACACACACACACACACACACACACACACACACACAGAGAGAGAGAGAGAGTCATATATGCACACAGGAAAAGAAAGGAATCAAGCCATGGTTGGGGCAAACAAGTAGAGTTGACAGGAATAATGAAAAGAAACATTTAAACATGATGGCATCGTTCAAACATATCCTTCAAATCTTCCAGCAAAATACAGTTTGGATTTACAGACTGAAAGAGATTCAGATTTCCCATTCCTTCTTTGTTGAAAAACAAATTTCTACACCATTCTTCCAAACTTGTTCGCTTTTTTCCCGTTGCCCAGTCTTGTGTGCGAGATCACGGGCTTGAAAGATGTCGAGTGAGACACTTGTAGATGACCAATGGTCTTCTTCTTCTTCTTCGTTCGTGGGCTGCAACTCCCACGTTCACTCGTATGCACACGAGTGGGCTTTTACGTGTATGACCGTTTTTACTCCGCCATGTAGGCAGCCATACTCCGTTTTCGGGGGTGTGCATGCTGGGTATGTTCTTGTTTCCATAACCCACCGAACGCTGACATGTATTACGGGATCTTTAACGTGCGTGTTTGATCTTCTGCTTGCATATACACACAAAGGGGGTTCAGGCACTAGCAGGTCTGCACATATGTTGACCTGGGAGATCGTAAAAATCTCCACCCTTCACCCACCAGGCGCCGTCACCGTGATTCGAACCCGGGACCCTCAGATTGACAGTCCAACGCTTTAACCACTTGGCTATTGCGCCCGTCGACCAATGGTCAATTCGTCACATGAGACATTTGGCTTGTGGTCACTTTCTATCAATCTTAATTTATATGCCCTCCTTTTACCAATCCTCATGCCCCAATGCCCAATCGAAAGCAGAGATAAAAGCCAATCCCTGTGTGACTGAGTGAAGTGTCCCCAGTACATGACAGGGATTTATCAACACGTGTGCCATGAGGTCCCATAGTAGAGACGACCTTGCACTGCTGCCGACGCATTTCAGTGGAAGGTCAGCGGTGCTTGTATTGATCGCCCAGTCGTGGAGCAAGGCCAGCCGAGCGCCTCATGGACAATACAATACAATACAATACAATACAATACACAAACTTTATTGTCTATACTTTGGTACAGAGATTTTCTTTTTGGCAGCAGCACATGTCCAACATCAGAAGAAAACAACAAACAAATAAAATGAATGGAAAATAAAAAGATAAATTAAATTTACGTTGCCACAGTTACCAAGAAAAAT
>NC_134884.1:41291453-41303953 GCF_041734735.1 Babylonia areolata
GACTTCCGCTGATTTTGAACTGCCGACCCCCACTTCCTTGATTGAGGGGAGGGGTGGGCAGGACGTTAGTGCCAATGTATTGGTCAGGGCAGTCCAACACTCCGACAGAGGATGTTCAGCGCTGTTGTCAGGATGTCCACTGCGATACTGGGTGATCTCCAGACAAATGCCGAATAAAGACGTCTTGCTTCAGGTTACTTATAACTAGCCGCCACTTGTCAACAGTGAATTATCTGTTCCTCTTAATTATAACAATCATCATTATGATAGAAATGATAATGATCCAAATAATGATAATAATATCATTTATTTTCAGTCTAATATCATTATCTTAGATGAACAGACAATAAATAAATAAACGAACTTCCCCTCTGTCGCCAGTGGTATGATGTATTAGGAAATTTGAGCCTGTGTTCATCTTTTTAAAATCGTTGACAGGTTGGCTTTCTTTTGTAAAATGACACAATAAAACAACAAAACGTTATCATGTAAGAATATGGAATTATTTTTTTTTACAGTAAATGACTAGTATAACTGTACGGCAGTTTTTTTAGCTTAATAAAGCATATCCAGACGCTGCTAAATATTACTTAATTTATCAATGACAAGGATAACTTTGCGCCGCTTTCTGACTTAGCATTATATTCTAGACATTATATGTGCATATACGCTTAACCCAAATTCATGCTTAAGAATCACATTAGCTGTTTGTTAAATAGTTTTACGAGCAACACTAAGAAGATATTATTCAGCATAAACAGATTGTTGTGCAAGATGCACAATGTTTTCTCTGTGTGTCTGTCTCTATTAATTTTTTGTTCTATTTGCCAGATCCAGGACTCCAGCTCCACAACTCCGACAAACAGAAACGTATGTACATAAAAAGATACTGACAACAGTTCACAACTCATCATTTCTGCATTGAAAATCGCATTGTCAGCTGTCTTAGTGTTACTGTTAAGCTCAAATCTTGGGGCTATATTGTATTCAGATTATTCAACTGGACTTGAAGGCCAACAGCAATTTCTAACAATGGACAATGTAATCAACTAGTGTTAAAAGAAACAGCTCAGTGAAATGCAAACACTGACGATACAAATACGAAACGATACGCCCTGAGCAATTGATTCAGTTTACCCAGATTAATTCCTGTGAGTTCATTTGCATCAGACCCAAAACGACTCCCCTTCGCTGTGAACCATTTGTTTTCTTTGTGCTCAGGTAGTTATATATCAGAATGGTGTGTGTGTGTGTGTCTCTGTGTGTGTGCACACGGACTTATTCAAAAAGAGTAATTTTTAAACACAAATTAGCGACTCGTCCCGTTTATGAAGACTTTTTCTTAATTGCAAACAAACTTTCTAAATCTCAATATTCTAAGGGGAAAGATTAATTGCGTGTGTGTTTCTCCAGAGTCAAGCGCTGAGCTAAAAGAATAACGAAACCACGCTTAACTTATGAGCCACCACTGATAGAAATATAGTTCCTGGTAGTTTTTGTTACTGTTCTTTTATCAATCTACTTACACACAAGCACTGTTTTCCTCACAACGTATTTGTGACGAATGCAGGTAATGTAACTTCTGACGGGCGCAATAGCCGAGTGGTTAAAGCGTTGGTTGGACTTTCAATCTGAGGGTCCCGGGTTCGAATCACGGTGACGGCGCCTGGTGGGTAAAGGGTGGGGATTTTTACGATCTCCCAGGTCAACATATGTGCAGACCTGCTAGTGCCTGAACCCCCTTCGTGTGTAAATGCATGCAGAAGATCAAATACGCACGTTAAAGATCCTGTAATCCATGTCAGCGTTCGGTGGGTTATGGAAACAAGAACATACCCAGCATGCACACCCCCGAAAGCGGAGTATGGCTGCCTACATGGCGGGGTAAAAACGGTCATGCACGTAAAAGCCCACTCGTGTACATGCGAGTGAACGTGGGAGTTGCAGCCCACGAACGCAGAAGAAGAAGAAGAAGAAATGTAACTTCTGTCATCTTAAAATACACTTCGCAATGATATACAAAAAACGTAATGACGAGGAATAAAGATAGAACTGATGGACAGTCAACTGTATGCCTTATATAACCACAGCATTGCCCGCTGTGGATTCGTCGGGTATCTCAGTGAGGAAGTATGCGTCTCTCTCTATGGCATGTGATCCACAGCACCACTAAGATTTTGGTGGTATTCTCATTATAACAAGGAAAATTCACAATTAAATGACTTCCCAAAGCTGCCCGTCAAGGATGAAGCAAAGAATATAAAGAAAACAAAACAACAAAATATATTGCGAAAGAAAAAGGAATGATATAACTCAGTGAATAACCCACAAATAATTTACCTTTGCACCCTGTGCTTGGAAATCCGAAAAGGATGCAAAGGAGGTCACAAAACATGCGTGTTCAGCTCAGCTCAACTGTTTACACAAGCATTGTCAGGAAAAACACGTTCTGACACATGGAAAGTGTTGTGCAAAGAAGTCGTTACTGGTTGACCTAATTAAGTCAAAAAAACATTTAAAAACCCTTCCGTTACTGGGATATAACTTTGTGAAGATGTATAGAAAAAGACAATACGGAGAAAACGGAGAGAAAAGGTTGAAGGACGATATAAACCCCTCAAAGACAGCAATTCGGGCCAAACCCCTCAAAGAGCAATTCGGGCCAAACCCCTCAAAGAGCAATTCGGGCCAAACCCCTCAAAGAGCAATTCGGGCCAAACCCCTCAAAGACAGCAATTCGGGCCAAACCCCTCAAAGAGCAATTCGGGCCAAACCCCTCAAAGACAGACAGCAATTCGGGCCAAACCCCTCAAAGAGCAATTCGGGCCAAACCCCTGAAAGAACAATTCGGGCCAAACCCCTCAAAGACAGCAATTCGGGCCAAACCCCTCAAAGACAGCAATTCGGGCCAAACCCCTCAAAGAACAATTCGGGCCAAACCCCTCAAAGAGAGCAATTCGGGCCAAACCCCTCAAAGAACAATTCGGGCCAAACCCCTCAAAGACAGCAATTCGGGCCAAACCCCTCAAAGACAGCAATTCGGACCATCTGAATTGTCCATGGGTAAGAGTTTCAGTTTCAGTAGCTCAAGGATGCGTCACTGCGTTCGGACAAATCCATATACGCTACACCACATCTGCCAAGCAGATGCCTGACCAGCAGCGTAACCCAACGCGCTTAGTCAGGCCTTGAGGGAAAAAAAAAAGAAAAAAAAGGGGGGTGAATAAATAATAGATAAATAGAAAAGAAAAAAAAACAACTACTACCACTACTACTAATATGTATAAGGCGCAAAAACTTGATGAAATCAACTAGAAGCGTACATAAATAAATAAATAAACAAATAAATATATAAATAATAATCATAATATAAAAAAGTAGTAGTAGTAATAATAATAATAATAATAAATAAATAAATAAATAAAAAAGACAACAATGATGATAAATAAGCAAATAAATATAAAACACGGAGACACACATTCACACATACACCCAAATATGCATAACAGATATGCACCAAACATGCAGTTTCACAGATATGAAAGCACAGTCAAATACACATAAACGTACATGAGCCCCAACACACACACACACACACACACACACATTACCCTGCACCTCCTGTACCCCCCCCCCCCCCCACACACACACACACACTCATACACACACACACACACACACACACACACAGATGAACACTTACTTGTACAAGTACACACACACATACGCCCACATCCCCCCCCCCTCCCCCCGTTGTACAGATTATTCAGCTAGATTTGAAGGCAAGCTGCGTGCACACGTGTGTGTGTGTTTGTGTGTGTAAGTAGCATACACATCTAAACATAAGCATTACCGAGGGAATTCTAAAGTCACGCTCCCCACCCCTCCCTCAACGCATATCTAGATTTGAAGGCCAGCTGCGTGCACACGTGTGTGTGTTTGTGTGTGTAAGTAGCATACACATCTAAACATAAGCATTACCGAGGGAATTCTAAAGTCACGCTCCCCACCCCTCCCTCAACGCATATCAGTTTTAATGGTTGGATATTAAACCAAGACTTTTTCTATGCCTCATCCCCTTCCTAATGGAAAATGATGACATAAGTGTCTGGGTTTATCAATATCTCTCTGTCTCTCGATATATATATATATAATATATATATATATATGTGTGTGTGTGTGTGTGTGTGTGTGTGTGTGTGTGTGTGTGTGTGTATTACTTTATTTAGTTGTTGGTTTTTTTATTCGTGTTTTTATCATGCCAACAGCAGCAGCTGCTGCAGAGGTTTGCCAGTCGCTGTGATCACGTGAAGAAGGAATGTCAGGCCAGGCCACAAGTGTACTACGGCCAGAAGGAATCCACGATGGTAAGCAGCTGTTGTTTAGGTATCTCGTGTTCCCACATTCCACGGTGCAGCTAAAACAGCAGGAACATCAACAGTAATAATAACAACAACAACAACAACAACACAACAAACAACCTTCGTGTGAACATGGATAACAGAACCACAAGCACAACATACACAGATAAGGTGTTATACTAGGTATCATGGCATACCATAACCTACATAACGCACACACACGCAACAACAAAAACTGGAGAAAAAAAAAACCCAAACAGGTAACAGGTTTGAACAACCATGAACTGAGGTGGTATATAAAGGGGATTTAGAATTAATGAGTGTACAGGATAGAAAGTGGAAAGATATAAAGCTCCTTGCATTGGCCAGGCGCATATAGAGGGCAGTCACAGAGGGTTTTCTATTGATGTATTATGAAGAAATGAAGAAAAGATAAGAAGACAGTGCAGTGGAATGTTTGGCAGCTGACTCTGGGTGACACATTGAATGTGAACACGAGACCTGCACCTGGGAAACTGACCGGCTAATGCTGGGTCAGTCTGTTTATGCAGGTCACGCGGACCACTCAGACGGACCACTCAGACAACACGCATTGTATTGGCTGCAAGCAAATTGCCACAGGAATAGCATAAACAGAATAACTTTGTGTTTGTTGCTAGGTGTTCAATGGAAAATTTGCTCACACATGCAGCCGACAGCCAGGGAAGTGGACTACAATGTTTCTGGCCTTGTCTGTTGACAGAATAGTGAGGATAATTTCCTTCTGGACGACGTGCATCACGTACTCTATTGTTTCATCCCTAAAAACGGCTGCAGCTTCTGGAAGAGAGTCTTCGCCATCATCGATGGCAGTCTCCAGGGAAAGAGCGTCTTCAACCTGTCCAGCACGGGCATACACAGGGCAGCGAAATCGTTTGACACACTGGCCAGGGGGCACAGGTCGCTGTTCACCATGTACTATCATCTGCAGGCTTCCAAGAAAGTCGTCTTTGTACGTGACCCCTACGAGCGGCTCTTCTCTGGCTACGTCGATAAATTGTTTGCCCCATGTACAATGACACATACTGAGAAAAACATCATACAATACAGTCGAAACTCATGGAAGAAAGAGACAATATGTAATCGTGGGGTAAATTTCACAGAATTTCTGCTGTATGTGACCAATGAGCGGTCTATCTCCGTCAACAATCACTTCGGTCAACAGTACACCATTTGTCACCCTTGCCACATTGACTATGACTTCATTGGCAAACTGGAAACGTTCCACGAAGATGCCACCGTCGTCTTGCAGGAAGCAGTCCATCTGGATCCTTCCGTGGTCTGGGGGCCGGAGGATCAGTTTGAGGAGAACAGTGACATCAACATTTTGGAGGACATGGTTCAAAGGACGTGGGGAAGTTGTGGCGGCAGCTGTTTGCCCCTGTACAATGTCATGCTTCGTTTGTGGATCGTGTTTCAGGTTGGTCTTCTGTCTTCCTCTGTCTCTCGTTCTCCCCTGGTCTGGCTCTGACTTTCTCTTCCTCTGTTACCCCCTCGCCGCCCCCCACCCTCTCTCTCTCTCTCTCCTCACTGTCTCTGTCTAATTATGTTGGAAAGTTACTCACTTTGCCAACCTTCCCACTTCCCCATGTATGTGAATGCATGAAACACATTTAACCATTTGTTGTGTTTAAGTGGAACAATACCAGACAGTGCCCATAGGCGGTCAGTATGATAATCTGCAGGGGAAGAAAAGGAATTCTTGATAGCAAGTCCCTTGGGTAAAAACTGGACACTGCCTCACAAGCTGAACACAGCATGCGACAGCTGTTTCGCACTTTGTGATGCTCTTCGTGTTCGGTACCAGCTTCTGAGTGCCGCCCTGAGAGAAACACTCTCACACAAGCAAAGAGAAACACCCCACAGCTCGGCAAGGACCTTTCTTTCTGTCTCTCAGCTTCGCCTTTCTACCCCTGAAGCAATGTTATCAGGCCTTCATACTTGACAATGTAATTAGACCAACATATTTAACAATGTAATCAGGCCTTCATACTTGACAATGTAATTTGACCAACATATTTAGCAATGTTATCAGGCCTTCACACTTGACAATGTAATTAGACCAACATATTTAGCAATGTTATCAGGCCTTCACACTTGACAATGTAATTAGACCAACATATTTAGCAATGTAATCAGGCCTTCATACTTGACACTGTAATTAGACCAACATATTTAGCAATGTTATCAGGCCTTCACACTTGACACTGTAATTAGACCAACATATTTAGCAATGTTATCAGGCCTTCACACTTGACAATGTAATTAGACCAACATATTTAGCAATGTAATCAGGCCTTCATACTTGACAATGTAATTAGACCAACATATTTAGCAATGTTATCAGGCCTTCACACTTGACAATGTAATTAGACCAACATATTTAGCAATGTTATCAGGCCTTCACACTTGACAATGTAATTAGACCAACATATTTAGCAATGTTATCAGGCCTTCACACTTGACAATGTAATTAGACCAACATATTTAGCGATGTAATCAGGCCTTCATACTTGACAATGTAATTAGACCAACATCTTTAGCGATGTAATCAGGTCGACACACTGTGAGTGGCACGACCTCACAGACTGAGGATGACCGTCACCACTCTGTTTACACACAGGTCCGTGGCTTCCTGTCCGTGAAGCACGGGTTCCCACTGTCCAGAGAAGAAGCTGGCCAGATGACCAAGGAGCAGTTCCAGGCCTTGGTCCTTAACACCTACAAGCAGTCCGGGGACAGAGGAATTGTGAAGCAGCAGCGGCAGCAGGCTTTAGAGGAAGCTTTCCGAAGTGTACCTCTGGACCTAATGGACAGGGTGGAGCGATACATCGACAGTGACTGTCGTCTGTTTGGTTATGAGTGCTCCCCCACCACCCGCTTCCACTTGGACTCTCCCAGGCCCCGCCCCATGTTCCATATGGATGAGGCTTTGGTGGTTTGATTGACAGCTCATTCGGGCTTACTGTGGGGAGAGTTTATTCTGAACACAGACTGACACAACAACGTCGTTCATACAGAGAATAGACACAACAACGTCGTTCATACAGAGAATAGACACAACAACGTCGTTCATACAGAACACAGACACAACAACGTCGTTCATACAGAACACAGACACAACAACGTCGTTCATACAGAACACAGACAGACACAACAACGTCGTTCATACAGAACACAGACAGACACAACAACGTCGTTCATACAGAACACAGACAGACACAACAACGTCGTTCATACAGAGAATAGACACAACAACGTCGTTCATACAGAACACAGACAGACACAACAACGTCGTTCATACAGAACACAGACACAACAACGTCGTTCATACAGAACACAGACAGACACAACAACGTCGTTCATACAGAACACACACAGACACAACAACGTCGTTCATACAGAGAATAGACACAACAACGTCGTTCATACAGAACACAGACAGACACAACAACGTCGTTCATACAGAGAATAGACACAACAACGTCGTTCATACAGAACACAGACAGACACAACAACGTCGTTCATACAGAGAATAGACACAACAACGTCGTTCATACAGAACACAGACAGACACAACAACGTCGTTCATACAGAACACAGACACAACAACGTCGTTCATACAGAACACAGACACAACAACGTCGTTCATACAGAACACAGACAGACACAACAACGTCGTTCATACAGAACACAGACAGACACAACAACGTCGTTCATACAGAACACAGACACAACAACGTCGTTCATACAGAACACAGACACAACAACGTCGTTCATACAGAACATAGACACAACAACGTCGTTCATACAGAACACAGACAGACACAACAACGTCGTTCATACAGAACACAGACAGACACAACAACGTCGTTCATACAGAACACAGACACAACAACGTCGTTCATACAGAACATAGACACAACAACGTCGTTCATACAGAACACAGACAGACACAACAACGTCGTTCATACAGAACACAGACAGACACAACAACGTCGTTCATACAGAACACAGACACAACAACGTCGTTCATACAGAACACAGACAGACACAACAACGTCGTTCATACAGAACACAGACACAACAACGTTGTTCATACAGAACACACACAGACACAACAACGTCGTTCATACAGAACACAGACACAACAACGTCGTTCATACAGAACACAGACAGACACAACAACGTCGTTCATACAGAACACAGACACAACAACGTCGTTCATACAGAACACACACAGACACAACAACGTCGTTCATACAGAACACAGACAGACACAACAACGTCGTTCATACAGAACACAGACAGACACAACAACGTCGTTCATACAGAACACAGACAGACACAACAACGTCGTTCATACAGAACACACACAGACACAACAACGTCGTTCATACAGAACACACACAGACACAACAACGTCGTTCATACAGAGAATAGACACAACAACGTCGTTCATACAGAGAATAGACACAACAACGTCGTTCATATAGAACACACACAGACACAACAACGTCGTTCATACAGAACACAGACACAACAACGTCGTTCATACAGAACACAGACAGACACAACAACGTCGTTCATACAGAACACAGACAGACACAACAACGTCGTTCATACAGAACACAGACACAACAACGTCGTTCATACAGAACACAGACACAACAACGTCGTTCATACAGAACATAGACACAACAACGTCGTTCATACAGAACACAGACAGACACAACAACGTCGTTCATACAGAACACAGACAGACACAACAACGTCGTTCATACAGAACACAGACACAACAACGTCGTTCATACAGAACATAGACACAACAACGTCGTTCATACAGAACACAGACAGACACAACAACGTCGTTCATACAGAACACAGACAGACACAACAACGTCGTTCATACAGAACACAGACACAACAACGTCGTTCATACAGAACACAGACAGACACAACAACGTCGTTCATACAGAACACAGACACAACAACGTTGTTCATACAGAACACACACAGACACAACAACGTCGTTCATACAGAACACAGACACAACAACGTCGTTCATACAGAACACAGACAGACACAACAACGTCGTTCATACAGAACACAGACACAACAACGTCGTTCATACAGAACACACACAGACACAACAACGTCGTTCATACAGAACACAGACAGACACAACAACGTCGTTCATACAGAACACAGACAGACACAACAACGTCGTTCATACAGAACACAGACAGACACAACAACGTCGTTCATACAGAACACACACAGACACAACAACGTCGTTCATACAGAACACACACAGACACAACAACGTCGTTCATACAGAGAATAGACACAACAACGTCGTTCATACAGAGAATAGACACAACAACGTCGTTCATATAGAACACACACAGACACAACAACGTCGTTCATACAGAACACAGACACAACAACGTCGTTCATACAGAACACAGACAGACACAACAACGTCGTTCATACAGAACACAGACAGACACAACAACGTCGTTCATACAGAACACAGACACAACAACGTCGTTCATACAGAACACAGACACAACAACGTCGTTCATACAGAACACAGACAGACACAACAACGTTGTTCATACAGAACACACACAGACACAACAACGTCGTTCATACAGAAGACACACAGACACAACAACGTCGTTCATACAGAACACAGACACAACAACGTCGTTCATACAGAACACAGACAGACACAACAACGTCGTTCATACAGAACACACACAGACACAACAACGTCGTTCATATAGAACACACACAGACACAACAACGTCGTTCATACAGAAGACACACAGACACAACAACGTCGTTCATACAGAACACAGACACAACAACGTCGTTCATACAGAACACAGACAGACACAACAACGTCGTTCATACAGAACACAGACAGACACAACAACGTCGTTCATACAGAACACAGACAGACACAACAACGTCGTTCATACAGAACACACACAGACACAACAACGTCGTTCATACAGAACACAGACAGACACAACAACGTCGTTCATACAGAACACAGACAGACACAACAACGTCGTTCATATAGAACACAGACAGACACAACAACGTCGTTCATACAGAACACAGACACATCAACGTCGTTCATACAGAACACAGACACAACAACGTCGTTCATACAGAACACAGACACAACAACGTCGTTCATACAGAACACAAACAGACACAACAACGTCGTTCATATAGAACACAGACACAACAACGTCGTTCATACAGAACACAGACAGACACAACAACGTCGTTCATACAGAACACAGACACAACAACGTCGTTCATACAGAACACACACAGACACAACAACGTCGTTCATACAGAACACACACAGACACAACAACGTCGTTCATACAGAGAATAGACACATCAACGTCGTTCATACAGAACACAGACACAACAACGTCGCTCATACAGAGAATAGACACAACAACGTCGCTCATACAGAACACAGACAGACACAACAACGTCGTTCATACAGAACACAGACACAACAACGTCGCTCATACAGAGAATAGACACAACAACGTCGTTCATACAGAACACAGACACAACAACGTCGCTCATACAGAACACAGACACAACAACGTCACTCATACAGAACACAGACACAACAACGTCGTTCATACAGAACACAGACAGACACAACAACGTCGTTCATACAGAGAATAGACACATCAACGTCGTTCATACAGAACACAGACACAACAACGTCGCTCATACAGAGAATAGACACAACAACGTCGCTCATACAGAACACAGACACAACAACGTCGCTCATACAGAACACAGACACAACAACGTCGTTCATACAGAACACAGACACAACAACGTCGTTCATACAGAACACAGACACAACAACGTCGCTCATACAGAACACAGACACAACAACGTCGCTCATACAGAACACAGACACAACAACGTCGTTCATACAGAACACAGACACAACAACGTCGTTCATACAGAACACAGACAGACACAACAACGTCGTTCATACAGAACACAGACACAACAACGTCGTTCATACAGAACACAGACACAACAACGTCGTTCATACAGAACACACACAGACACAACAACGTCGTTCATACAGAACACAGACACAACAACGTCGTTCATACAGAACACAGACACAACAACGTCGTTCATACAGAGAATAGACAGACAAAGCATTGTCGTTCATAACAAATCAACTCCGACAAAAAAAAATGTCTTCCTCAGAGTCGCGAGTTCAGCCCGTTAAACCAGCCAGTCCACAACCCCACCTCCACCCCACCCCCCACACAAACCTTATTCTCCACCTACACCCTCCCCATCCTCCTTTCCATCCCCATTCCCCCAACCACCACCACCCCCTATGCCCCACCCCCCATAAAAGAAAACGCGAATGCCTCAGCACTTAGTTATTTTTTTCCTCCGTATTTCCCCCATTAAATCATTCACGTGCTCCTCACGTTATCAAATGACTTTCCTCCCACTTCTCCCGCCCAACCACTTGTACATGTCATTGGCAGTACAGAATATGATATAATAGTGATGGCCTAGTGGTAACGCGTCCGCCAAGGAAGCGAGAGAATCTGAGCGCACTGGTTCGAATCACAGCACAGTCGCCAGTATTTTCTCCCCCTCCACTAGACTTTGAGTGGTGGTCTGGACGCTAGTCATTCGGATGAGATGATAAACCGAGGTAACGTGTGCAGCATGCACTTAAGAACCCACGGCAAAAAAAAGGGGGTGTCCCTGGCAAACTGCTGTAGAAAAATCCACTTCGAAAGGAAAACAAATAAAAGAAAAATTGCATGCAGGAACAAAAATGGGTGGCGCTCTCAGCGTAGCGACGCGCTCTTCGTGGGGAGAGCATCCCGAATTTCACACAGAGAAATCTGTTGTGATAAAAAATGAGTAATACAATACAATACAATACAATACAAGACAATACAATACAAGATAGAAACCACATGTGACAAGATTTTTTTATGTTGTTATTTGAGGGGGGAGGGGGATGTTTGTTTAAAACTGTGCGAAAACCTGGGCAAAAGATGA
>NC_134884.1:41308953-41313953 GCF_041734735.1 Babylonia areolata
TGTTTTAAACAATGATTAGATATCATTTCTTTACGCCCCATACAGTGTGTGATATCTCTTCAAATTGTGTGGTGATATTACACACAGAGAACTGAAGAGGGAAGAAGGAAAGAAAGAGAGACAGACACAGGTAAGAAGGCTGAGAGAAAAGTGAGAGTGCTGGAAACTAGACTAAGTAACCCTTCTCCTGAGGAATGTGTGTTGGTCGAAGACTAAGAAAATAAATGGTTTCCGTCATCTACCAGTTAAAACAAAACAAAAAACAAAACATCACACACAACAACAACAATCAGTAAAACGCGAAATGAACAAGCGTTTACGCTCAGAACGGAAATCACCCCAGCAAATGATCACTGCTTATCCTCAAGATAAGCTAGTTAAACACACCTGTAGTAACGCACAACAATGATGACCGGAATTCTCACGATGCGGCAGTACCAGATGTTGCAGATACGGACAATTCTATAGACCCTGATGATCCTGATGATTACAATCCAGGTACAGGCGCGCTTCCTCCTGGTCTCCGGAGAGGCTGAAACACATCAGTTATTACCAGTTAGCTGATTGTACCATCAATGAAAGAAACACATCAGTTATTACCAGTTAGCTGATTGTACCATCAATGAAAGAAACATATCAGTTGTTACCAGTTAGCTGATTGTACCATCAATGAAAGAAACTCATCAGTTATTACCAGTTAGCTGATTGTACCGTCAATGAAAGAAACATATCAGTTGTTACCAGTTAGCTGATGGTACCATCAATGAAAGAAACACATCAGTTGTTACCAGTTAGCTGATTGTACCATCAATGAAAGACTCCTTTCAAAAGGAACAAATGAGAACACACACACACACACACACACACACACACACACACACACACACACACACACTGACTCACCATCCCCCTCCTCCGAAGACGTGTCCTCCCCCTCAGAAGTACTGCTGTCCTCCGCCGCCACCAGTTCTGTGACTGTGCGGCCTTTGCACATCTTTTGCAGGCGCTTGGGCAAGTCTGAGAGGGACAGGTTTCTACCCTCCTTGTAATCGTCCACTTTATCCTGATGATTAGACAGAATAGAAAATAACCGGGTATGTCTTTATTATCAAGCGTAACAGGGTCACAAGGAATATGGGGGGGAGGGGAGTTGTGTGTGTGGGTGGGGGGCGGGGGGGGGATAGTACATAAAAAGGTACAAACATAAATCGGAAATCATATCAATCATACACAGATACTGTCCAAGAGGACCAGGTTTCTGCCTACCTCGTAGTCGTCTACTTTATCCTGATGAATAGATAGCAAAGAATATAACAAAATATGTCTTTATTACCGAGTGTACCGGGGCCACAACGAATATTGCTGGGGGCGTGTGGGGAGGGGATAAGTACACGAAAAAGGTACAAACATGAATCGAAAGTCATACACAGCAGAATTTTGCACACATACATGTGCATATCAATATGACAATTTGTGAGCGACGTGAACACTCACACTCTTTTACTCATATAGGCTATAATAGCCGTTTATGACAAGGTACGAACAATATATGTATATATATATATATATATATATATATATGTGTGTGTGTGTGTGTGTGTGTGTGTGTGTGTGTGTGATCAATAATCAATACAAATGTTACACTGATATAACAACAAAAAAGAGCAAACGCTGATACGGTTTATAAGTTTTTATTTCTGGGAGCTATCATATAAAATTTCCTGATACTTTTATTTGCAAAAAACTAAATGGCTAGATAAAAAGTAATACTTTTATGTCTGCACAGACTGCTAGTTTTCAACGCTATTCTGCTCTTTAAAAAAAAAAAAAAAAAAAGACCTTTGAAGTTTATACACCTGAATATTGTATCATATTCTGCGCATTTGTCCTTTCGTTTTCTTGCCAGCGTCAGTGTTTGAATTAAACTTCTTCTTCTTCTTCTTCTTCTTCTGCGTTCGTTGGCTGCAACTCCCACGTTCACTCGTATATACGCGAGTGGGCTTTTACGTGCATGACCGTTTTTAACCCGCTATGTAGGCAGCCATACTCCGCTTCCGGGGAGGGGGGGTGCATGCTGGGTGTGTTCTTGTTTTCATAACCCACTGAACACTGACATGGATTACAGGACCTTTAATGTGCGTATTTGATCTTCTGCTTGCGTATACACACGAAGGGGGTTCAGGCACTGGCAGGTCTGCACATATGTTGACCTGGGAGATCGTAAAAATCTCCACCCTTTACCCACCAGGCGCCGTCACCGTGATTCGAACCCGGGACCCTCAGATTGAAAGTCCAACGCTTTAACCATTCGGCTATTGCGCCCGTCAAGTTTGAATTAAACAAATGCAGAAACCAATCAATATGTTCGACATCATGGTTTTACCATAATATACAAATCCATATGTGTAAAACAAATAAAAAAAAAAAAAAACAAATTAAAAAAAAAATAAACACCCCACCTAAGAATACATACTGAATTGGAAGCCAGTTAAGTCTAACGTTGCACTACGCGTGTGTGTGGCTTTTTTGGGGGTTTTTTTTCTTTCTTTTTTTCTTTCTTTCTTTCTTCTTCTTCTTTTTTTTTCTACTTTTTTTTTTTTTTTTAAGGAAACAAACGGCGGTCACCTGCCGCCATTATTAAGAGAGAAACAAGTTGTGATGAAGACGGCCCCTTGTTATATTCTTCGAACCGTAGCCAGAGAGAGAGAGAGGGAGGGAGAGAGAGAGAGGGAGGGAGGGAGAACAAGAACAAGAACAAGAACAAAGCTTTAATCTCCAGGCCTCCGGCCCCTAGAAAGAGGTCAAAAGTACACAATATGGTGATCACTCAGCCACAACAAAATGTAAAATACGTACTAACTTAACCTGTAGAACAAAAGTGCTTCTCGTGCATAGTAAATTAATTCTAACTTTCATCATTGTTGTCACAGAATTCCTGTCGTATCTTCAGGGCATTAAATATATAAATGCATAGTTTACGAATACTGTAAACAGAACCATTCTTCATCAAGTGAACATACGATTGACCTTCAGAGTTCAGATGTTTTTGCCGCAGGTCGCGCCGATGGAACATGGTGACGTGCTTACATTTCGATGGTGAAATTTTCTAATTTTCAACGATTTCCAGGGAGGGAGAGAGAGAGAGAGAGGGTGAGGGAGAAAGAGAGAGAGAGAGGATACCTTGTTCACTGTGTAGCCGTCCTGGCAGGCTCGTTTTTCGCCGGGCACTCTGACAACGTAGCAGACACCGGGAACAGAGCTTGTCAGTGCCAGCTCCACGCCCTGCATGAACACACACACACACACACACACACACACACACGCACGCACGCACGCACGCACACACGCACAATGCAATACAATGCAATACAAGTGCTCATCTCTGAATGAAGATTTTTTTTTTTGTTTTCGGGGAGAGGGAGCGAGGGGGTCGTTTTCGTTTTTCGGGGAGAGGGAGCGAGGGGGTCGTTTTCGTTTTTCGGGGAGAGGGAGCGAGGGGGGCGTTTTCGTTTTTCGGGGAGAGGGAGCGAGGGGGGCGTTTTCGTTTTTCGGGGAGAGGGGGTGAGGGGGGCGTTTTCGTTTTTCGCTATATATGGCTGTAGTCTCAAGGCCTGACTAAGCACGTTGGGTTACGCTGCTAGTCAGGCATCTGCTTGGCAGATGTGGTGCAGCGTATATGGGTTTGTCCGAACGCAGTGACGCCTCCTTGAGCTACTGAAACTGAAACTGTAGTCAATATCAATCTGAGAGCTTATGGAAAGTTTACACGTTTTTTCTTATTTCCAGAAAATGTATATAAGCTGTTTTACTGTTTCACTAGATTATCGCATTTTGTTTCACTATGTAAGAAATAATATATATTATTCATTTTTTTTCTAAATATTGCTTGTTCTTGTGTCTTTTTTCTTATTTGTGTGTGTGCGTGAGAGAAGAAGAAGAAGAAAGATAACTCAAAATGTACCTTTAATTCACTCAGTACGGCCAGTCCTCTCTTCTCCTCTACACAGACCCCTCGGATGTCCAGTGGGTGTCTCAATGACCCAATCTTTAGCTTCCGTCGTCAGAATTGTGGTATTCTTTGTCAACATTCACCTCTTCAGTACAAGAGCCTTCCGCTTGCAATATTTTGATGGTGGTAATTGGGGTGAAACGCTGTTAACGTTGTCTCTTTCGCCGTTCGTATGGAGAGAGTTAAAGAAAATTGAAAGAAAAAAAAGGGGGGGGGGGGAGAGACACGCTAACAATGATAGAAGATAAAGATGAGAAATTCTCAAAGACTCAAACTCAAAGAGAAAAAAATTGGGGAGCGGGGAAGTCAAAGACAAAAATACGGGTGAAAAAAAGAACGAAAAGACAACCAGAAAACAAACTCCTTCTTCTTCTTGATTTATTTAAGATGAGTCTCTCATTTAATGGAAGCATGGAATGGAACATGCTCCCAAAAACATATCGTCAAATTCCAACCATAAGTCTAACATAAGAATATTTCTATTCAATACTTTTGATTAACCTACTCGCGGTCTTTTGCAAATACTACCTAGTACTCAGTCCACTAGGTGCTCTGCCATGATGAATGAAAAGTTGGATGTATGTATGATCGTGCTAGCAATTGAACAGTAAGTGCGTGTGTGTGTGTGTGTGTTTGAGTGTGTGTTTATTTCTTTATTTTAGTGCTTTGTGTCGTTAAATGGGCAGAATTGTAAATAAAAATAATAATAATAATTTTTAAAAAATGTAAAGGCCTTTTCAGCGCCTGATTCTTTACCCATTCAATATTCAGTCAATCAATCCTTCTTCTTCTTCTTTTTCTTCGTTCGTGGGCTGCAGCTCCCACGTTCACTTGTATGTATACGAGTGGGCTTTTACGTGTGTGCTTTTACCCCCGCCATGAATGTAGGCAGCCGTACTCCGCCGTTTGCTTTTACCCCGCCATGCATGTAGGCAGCCATACTCCGTTTTCGGGGATGCAACAACAACAAGAAGAACAAGCAAAGAAGAAG